>NC_052160.1:143644397-143944397 GCF_902713615.1 Scyliorhinus canicula
TCCCTCTCGTACACACTCCGACTCTCTCTCTCTCTCTCCCTCTCGTACACACCCTGACTCTCTCTCTCTCTCTCTCTCTCGCACACCTCGACTCTCTCTCTCTCTCTCTCTCTCTCGCACACCCCGACTCTCTCTCTCTATCCCTCTCGTACACATCCTGACTCTCTCTCTCTCTCTCTCACACCCCGACTCTCTCTCTCTCTCTCTCTCTCGCTCCCTCACACCCTGACTCTCTCTCTCTCTCTCTCTCACTCCCTCACACCCTGACTCTCTCTCTCTCTCACTCCCTCACACCCTGACTCTCTCTCTCTCTCTCCCTCTCGTATACACCCTGACTCTCTCTCTGTCTCTCGCACCCTCACACCCCGACTCTCTCTCTCTCTCTCGCTCCCTCACACCCTGACTCTCTCTCTCTCTCTCTCTCGTGCACACCGACTCTCTCTCTCTCTCTCGCTCCCTCACACCCCGACTCTCTCTCTCTCTCTCTCTCTCTCTCACACCCCGACTCTCTCTCTCTCTCTCCCTTTCGTATACACCCTGACTCTCTCTCTCTCGCTCCCTCACACCCTGACTCTCTCTCTCTCTCTCGCTCCCTCACACCCCGACTCTCTCTCTCTCTGTCGCTCCCTCACACCCCGACTCTCTCTCTCTCACACACACACCCCGACTCTCTCGCACATGTAATCTCCATGGCAACTTCATTCCTCCATTACTCCTCAGGTTGATGCTCAGAAAACAACGGTGATACCCTGGCATCCTACCCTTGGATTCAGCCATTGTTTTTCAAGTTGCTCTAAATCACTCTGGGAGCAGGGAGAGTTTTATACATCCCGACAGGGTAAGACGCTGTTCTCTTCCTGTCCATCCCGTCAACCAAAAGGTCTCCATGGCCTCTGGCTCCCATTCGGTTGAGATAAAGGGGTATTGTGTAGCGAACCTCACTGTCCAGGGGAGGGAGTTCAAATATTACAGGTTCTACGTCCTCCCCACCTCTGCACGGTCACACTCCTGGGGTTAGACTTTCAATGTAATCTTCAGAGTCTGACGTTTAAATTTGGCGGCCCTATACCCCCCCCCCCCCCCCCCCCCCCCTCACTGTCAGCAGCCTCGTGACCCTCAAGGTCGATCCCCCCTCCCTGTTTGCAAACCTCACCCCGGATTGCAAACCCGTCGCCACCAGGAGCAGACGATACAGTGCCCAGGACCGGACCTTCATCAGATCCGAGGTCCAGCGGCTTCTGAGGGAAGGGGTCATTGCGGCTAGTTACAGCCCCTGGCGAGCACAAGTTTTGGTGGTGAAGACCGGGAACAAGAATAGGATGGTCATAGACTACAGTCAGACCATCAACAGGTTTATGCAACTAGATGCGTACCTTCTTCCCCGTATATCCGTGCTGGTCAACAGGATCGGGCAGTAGAAGGTCTTCTCCACGGTAGACTTAATGTCTGCCTACCACCAGCTCCCCATCCGCGCGAGCGATCGCAAGTACACTGTGTTCGAGGCAGATGGGCGACTCACCACTTCTTAAGTGTTTCCCTTCGGTGTCACAAACGGGGTCTCGGTCTTCCAGCGAGAGATGGACCGAATGGTCGACCGATACGGTTTACGGGCAACATTCCCGTATCTCGATAATGTCACCATCTGCGGCCATGACCAGCAGGGACCACGACACCACTCTCCGCAAATTCCTCCAGACCGCAAAACTCCTGAACTTGTGTCCCTCCCCTTCCAAGTCGAGAGCGACGCGTCTGATGTTGCTCTGGCAGCCACCCTCAACCAAGCGGGCAGACCCGTGGCCTTCTTCTCCCGTACCCTCCATGCTTCCGAAATCCGCCACTCCTCGGTCGAGAAGGAAGCACAGGCCATAGTAGAAGCTGTGCGACATTGGAGGCATTACCTGGCCGGCAGGAAGTTTACCCTCCTCACTGCCCAACGGTCGGTAGCTTTCATGTTTGACAATGCACAGCCGGGCAAGATAAAGAACGATAAGATCTTGCGGTGGAGGATCAAACTATCCACCTACAACTACGAGATCCTGTATCGTCCTGGGAAGCTAAACGAGCCTCCTGATGCCCTATCCCGCGGCACATGTGCCAACGCGCAAGTGGACCGCCTCCGAGCCCTGCACAAGGACCTCTGCCACCCGGGGGTCACTCATTTCTTCCATTTCGTGAAGACCCGTAACCTGCCCTACTCCATCGGGGAGGTCAGGACAGTCACTAGAAACTGCCACATCTGCGCGGAGTGCAAGCCGCACTTCTACCGCCCGGAGAAAGCGCATCTGATAAAGGCTTCCCGTCCCTTTGAACTCCTCAGCATGGACTTCAAATGTCCCCTCCCCGACACCAACCCAACACATACTTCCTCAACTGACGAGTACTCCCGCTTCCCGTTCACCATCCCCTGCCACAACCACCATCATCAAAGCCCTCCACAGCATTTTTTCCCTGTTCGGATTCCCCACCTACATACACAGTGATAGGGGGTCCTCCTTCATGAGCGACGTACTGCGTCAATTCCTGCTTAGCAAGGGCATTGCCTCAAGCAGGTCGACCAGTTATAACCCCGGGGTAACGGACAGGTTGAGAGGGAGAACGGAAGACCGTCCTACTGGCCCTACGGTCCAGAAATCTCCCAGTCTCCCGCTGGCAGGAGGTCCTCCCAGATACCCTCCACTCCATCCGGTCCCTGCTCTGCACTGTAACAAACCAAACACCTCATGAATGTCTCCTTGTCTTCCCCAGGAAATCTTCCTCAGGGACCCCGCTCCCGACCTGGCTAGCAGTCCCCGGGCCCATCCTGCTCCGGAAACACGTGCGGGCACACAAATCGGACCCGTTGCTTGAAAGGGTCCAACTGCTCCACGCTAACCCGCAATACACATCCGTGGAGTACCACGACGGCCGACAAGACACGGTCTCTTTACGGGACCTGGCGCCCGCCGGATCACCTCTATCGCCCTCGCCACCAGCCCCACCCTCCCCCCCCACCAGCACCTCTCACCATAGCCCCCTTCCCTGGACAACCGTTTTTCTCGCAGGCTAGGCCCGGACCACCCCCACCCACAACTGCACTCTACAGATGCTCCCCTCCCTCGTCCAGCAACCCCCTCACCTGCGCCACCTAGAGGATTAGACGCCCCCTCCCCGGTCCAACCATCCTCACCAGCGCCATCTAGGGGTGTTGAAACCGCCACAGGGACCGGATCCACACTCCTGGAGTCACCGACGTCTGCACCTCCATCGACGTCTCCACCGATACTCCGTCGATCGCAAAGGACGACCAAGGCTCCCGATCGCCTGATCGAGTCACTGTGAACTATTGATGGACTCTTTTGACTGTGAGATGCACACAACCTATTGCCAGAATTCTAGAACCGTAGATGTCTCTGTAAATAGTTACGGGCCAGTGGACAGCCGCCGTACGAGAGGAGTGCAGTACCCTATCACTAGGCATACTACCAGTTATGCTATTCCACCCGCACAGACCGCCAGTTATGGCTGGACGATAAAGCAGCGAGCCCCCCCGGTTAATTTTTTTCAACAGTTGGGTGAATGTGGTAGTATGACTAGAGGTACTACGGTACCTGGGAGTGCTGAGCCAGCATTGGTGGAAAAGGCTCGCTGCTCATTGGCCCAATGGTTTGTAACCCATTGGTCAGAATGTAAGGTAGCTCCGCCCATTGAGGCGGGGTATAAGAACCCGTGTTTCCCCTGCAGCTGCCTTTTCTGTACTTGAGCTGCTGGGGAAACATCTTGGGCGCGATTCTCCGCACTCACGACGGTGCGGAGAATAGCGTGGCTCGTAAAATTTTACTGCCCCGCTGTTCCGACGCCCTCCCGCTATTCTCCCCCCCCCCCCACGCCCGACTCCCGATACGAATCGCTGCCGCCGTTTTTTTTACGGCCAGCAGCGATTCTCAGCTGATCGATGGGCCGAGTTCCCAGCCCTTTACGGCTGTTTTTACGAACGGCAAACACACCTGGTCTGGCCGTTCATAAAAACGGCCGTAAACTCTCGATTTTTAAAACCATGGCACCGATTGGCACGGCAGTACGACGGCCGTGCCAAGGGTGCCATGGGCCCGCGATCGGTGCCCACCGATCGCGGGCAGCGGGCCCGATGCCCGCGCACTCTTTGTCCCTCCGCCGCCCCGCTGCATCACTTCGCGGGGCGGCTGAGGGGCATCCCGGCCCGCGCATTGGCGGGTTTCGCGCAAATGCGCGATGACGTCATCCGCGCATGCGCGGGTTGGAGTCTTCTATTCCGCGCATGCGCGGCTGACGTCATATGACGCGTCAGCCGGCGCTAACTCTGGCAAGCGGGCTTAACGAAATCCGTTAAGCCCGCGATGCCGGAGTTTACGGGGACCAGAATCGGTTCCCGGTCGGGAAGGGGGGGGCTGGCGTCAAACCCGCCCGGATTTGACGCCAGCCTTACGATTTCTCCCCATATGGGAGAATCGCGCCCCTTGTCGATTAAAGCCTTCAATTCGGACTACATCCTCGTTTCTGTTGTCATTGATAGTGCATCAGTCAGGAAATTGATTATTTTGCTTCCCACCAAATTAGGTTCCCCACCATCCAGGCCTCCGTACTACAGTCAGGAGCAGTAGATTTCAGACCTGGTTACAGAATTATTTTAGCAAGTTAATGTGCGAAAACAAAAATAACTGTACATCGTAAAATGGATTTGAAATTTCTAATTACAGTTCAGAAAAAATGATATCACTTACTTCTTTTTCAGATTATTAAATCTCTTGTACATATCATTATCATTCCACTCAGCCAGATTGGGAGAATTTCTGAAATTCGCATAAACCAAGTGGGTGCAGAGGGAAGGGTCAATCTTTTCTGGGATGAAGTCAATGCTTGGTATAATTGTGGCAGTTGTTTTTATGTAGTAACAGAGCAGTACGTAGGACGGGACTAAAGTGATGAAGAAAAGATTGTAGTTATTTGAAATATTAAAGACAATAAGGTGACAAAATTTAAAAAAGAAACACGTGACGGACTTTCCAGAATCCTTGGGCCTGACGGGAATAAACATTTGCTGAGGTTCTGAGGGAACTTTGACTTTGGTTCCAAGGGAAACGTTTGCATTTTTCTTCAAAGTAATTTATTTGTCTCCAGTGTCCTGCCGGAGAGCTGTGCGCAGTTTGGATTCATGTCTCTCACAACTTCTATTCATTTATATTCATTTTCACGGTTTAATTTACACTGGAGGCAGATATTTAACCCAAACCATGTTTCGAGGAGCCTGACTAACCGATAGAAACAGGAGAAGCTGTGAACATCTTGCAGGATGGGAGGTGGAAATCCCCAGGAGCTGACGGCGAGGAAAACAATCACGTTTAGGAAGTGGAAAAGTCTCCTGGCTGTATAAACCTGACACTTTTATATCACTCAACTGTTTAAACTCTGTCCCACCTCCAAACCTGCTGCCAGATGGGGCTATTAAATTCCACCCGACATTACCTTTCCCGTGACCAATGAAACTGACCAATTTATATAAAATAGAAAAGTACAAAAACTTACCCAATGACACGTAGTGTAAGGAGACCAAACTCACTAAAATAAAAATATATACACATTTTCAGTTCATATCACATTTGGATTAGATTGGATCGGATTTGTTTATTGTCACGTGTACCGAGGTACAGTGAAAAGTATTTTTCTGCGAGCAGCTCAACAGATCATTCAGTACATGGAAGAAAAGGGAATTAAACAAAATTCAAGAAAATACATGAGAATACATAATAGGAATAAAAGAGAGAGGTGAGTAATAATGTTAGCTTTAGAATTAATTTTTAAAAGGTTAGAACGAGTATAAGTTAAGTTAAAAGTGGATTTGTTGGGGAGAGCTTGCAGAGAGTCGCCTGGCTCCGGCGCCATCTTTTGAAAAAAATTAGCAAATGTCTGCAGAGTTTTGGTCTCAAAGGATTCATTATAAACTAAACTAACTTAATATTTTAATTTGATTATTCTCGGTGTAAAGGATATTCTGATATCAATGTCGTAAATTAATTTCTATTCTGTTTAATCTTCTATATCTTTGATGATGATTTCATTTTCAGATGAATCAAACCCAGGGCGTTAACAGTTTGTTGAAATCCAGTCAATCTGGATGTAAACAATTTATTTATTTATTTTTACAGGATGTGGGCTTCTCTGGCTAGGCCAGCATTTGTTGCCATCTCTAAGTGCAGTTGAGAAGGTCGTGGTGAGCTGCCTTCTTGAACCACTGCAGTCCGTGTGGTGTTGGTGCACCCACAGGATGGCGAGGGAGAGAGTTACAGAATTTTGACCCGGTGACAGTGAAGGAATGGTGATTCCAAGTCAGGATTGGAGGGGAACTTCCCAGCAGTGGCGTTCCCAGGTATCTGCTGCCCTTGTCCTTCTGGATGGTGATGGTCATGGTTTTGGATGGTGCTAGATTCCTAGCCTCTGACCTGCTCTTGTAGCCACAGTATTTATCTCGCTAGCCCAGTTCACTTTCTGATCCATTGTCATCTCGGATGTTGATAGTGGGGTATTCAGTGATGGTAATGCCATTGAATGTGAAAACCATGATAAAGTCCAACAGGTTTATTTGAAATTACAAGCTTTCGGAGCGCTGCTCCTTCATCTGAAAGCTTGTGATTTTAAATAAACCTGTTGGACTTTAACCAGGTGTTGTGAGACTTCTTACTGTGCTCACCCCAGTCCATCGCTGCTATCTCCACATCATTGAATGTTAAGGGGCATCTTATTGAAGATGCTTGTCTGACACTTATGTGGTGTGAATCTTATTTGTTACTTGTCATCCCAAGCCTGGATATTATCCAGGTCTTGCTGCATTTGCACGTGGACTGTTTCAGTGTATGAGGAGTCGCAAATGGTGCTGAACATTGTGCATTCATCAGTGAAAAGGGGTGACAAAAAGTCATTGGCAAACAGGATGAAAAGAATATAATAATCTTTATTGCCACAAGTAGGTTCACAATTAACAATAAAGTTACTGTGAAAAGCCCATAGTCGCCCCATTCCGGCGCCTGTTCGGGTACACAGAGGAAGAGGAAACCCACGCAGACACAGAGAAAATGTGCAGACTCCACACAGACCGTGACCCTGGTGCTGTGAAGCCCTAGTGCTTACCACTGTACATCCGTGGATTAGGGAAAATCCCAAGGCTTTTTACACATATATAAAAAGCAAGAGGGTATTCAGGGAAAGGGTTGGCCCACTCAAGGACAGGGGCGGGAATCTATGCGTAGAGGCAGAGAAAGTGGGCGAGGTACTAAATGAGTATTTTGCATCAGTATTCACCAAAGAGAAGGATTTGATGGGTGATGATTCTGGGGAATGGTGTGTCGATAGTCTGGGTCAGAGTAAGATAAAAAAGGAGGAAGTGTTGAGCCTATTGAAAAACATTAAGGTGTATAGGTCCCCATCTGGGAGCTGCCCCAGATTACTGAGTGAGGTAAGGGAGCAAATTGATGGGGCCTTGACAAAAGTCTTTGGAAAATCACTGGCTACTGAGGTCCCTGAGGGCTGGAGAATAGCTAATGTTGCTCCTTTGTTTCAGAAGCATGGCGTGAAAGCCGGGATGAAACAGTTCGCAGACACACTGGAACTACCAGTTGTGGGGGAGGACAGACAGGGGGAGCTGGAAGCACCAATAGACCTGGGAGAAATAATGGAGAGTATCAGTTCCATGCAGGCGGGGAAGGCACTGCGACCCGACGGGTTCCCGGCGGACTTCTACAAAAAATTCGCACCAGTCCTGGTCCCTCACCTAAGGGGCATGTTAATGGACTCACTGGCAAGGGGTACCCTGCCCCCCACGCTAGCACAGGCCACAATGTCAATGATACCCAAAAAATATAAAGACCTGACGGAACGTGGATCATACAGACCCATTTCACTGCTGAACGTGGATGTGAAAATACTCGCAAAGGTCCTGGCCAAAAGGCTGGAGGGCTGCGTACCAGAGGTGGTCGCAGAGGACCAAACGGGCTTTGTCAGGGATAGGCAGCTCACAGCGAACATCAGGCGGCTGCTGAACATAATAATGACCCCCCCCCCCCCCCCCCACCCCGGTGAGAGAACACCAGAGGTGATTGTCTCCCTGGACACAGAAAAGGCCTTTGACAGAGTCGAATGGAGCTACCTACTCGAGGTACTGGAACGGTTTGGGCTAGGAGCGGGATTCACCCCTTGGGTGAGGCTCCTGTACAACGCTCCCAAAGCGAGTGTCCGAACTCACACCACCAGCTCTGAATGCTCCCAGCTACAGAGAGGAATAAGACAGGGCTGCCCCCTGTCCCCACTCTTGATCGCGCTCGCGATTGAACCCCTGGCGATAGCCCCTGCGGGACGCGAAAAGCTGGGAGGGAATCCGGAGAGGAGACCGAGAGCACAGAGTCCCACTCTATGCAGGTGACCGGCTCCTCAATGTCACAAAGCCACAGGAGGGACTGAAGGCAACACTGCAAATACTGAAAGAGTTTGGAATGTTTTCGGGATACAAACGTAACCTGGGCAAAAGCGAGGCATTCCCGGTGAACCCAAATGGGGGAGGGAGAGAGCTGGAGGGGCTCCTGTTCCGAACAGATTCCGCGACCTGGGGATGCAGA
Source organism: Scyliorhinus canicula (assembly GCF_902713615.1). Lineage (NCBI taxonomy): Eukaryota > Metazoa > Chordata > Chondrichthyes > Carcharhiniformes > Scyliorhinidae > Scyliorhinus > Scyliorhinus canicula. Next base: position 143,653,016 of record NC_052160.1, read on the forward strand.
TAGCCAGAGACTGGACACAGATCCACAAATGGAACTGACCAGCCTGGTGGTGGAAGTAAAAAAGAACCTTCAAAGGTGGGGCTCACTCACACTCTCCCTGACGGGCAGAGTGCAGACGATCAAGATGAACGTACTGCCAAGGTTCCTCTTCATGTTAAGATCCATTCTGATCTTTATCCCCACGGCCTTTTTCCAAAATGTGGACAGTCTAATCATGGCGTTTGTGTGGGGCTGGGTAAGAACCCGAGAATTCCCAAACAGACACTGCGAAGAAGGAAAATCAAAGGGGGCTTGGCTTTACCAAACTTACAATACTACCACTGGGCAGCAACGGCAGAAAGAGTATAATAATAATAATAATAATTGCTTATTGTCACAAGTAGGCTTCAATGAAGTTACTGTGAAAAGCCCCTAGTCGCCACATTCCGGCGCCTGTTCGGGGAGGCTGATACAGGCATTGAACTCATGCTCTGGTAATTGCTCTACATTACCACCAACTGTTTAGCCCACTGTGCCAAACAAGCCCCTTGATGGATAGAAGAACTCAGCACAGACTGGGTACAAATGGAGGAGGCCTATTGCAAAGGAACGACCCTCCGGGCCCTGGTTACAGTTACACTCCCATTCCCATCAACAAGATACACAATGGTAGCCACCAGTGTTAGTGGCCACACGGAAAAGTGGACCCAGCTGAGAGAACACTTTGGACTAACTAAAATGTCCCTGATTTCCCCCAACTGCGGCAATCACAGATTTCCCCCCAGCCATGCTAGATACCACCTTCAAAAAATGGAGGCGGGACAGGGGCACACTGACGGCCGGGGACTTTTACGCAGGGCACAGACTGGCGACACTAGCCGAACTGATGAGGAAGTGGAGGCTAGCAAAAGGACAGGAAATGACACACCTCCAAATAAAGCACTTCCTCCGCAAAGAGACAGTAGGGTACCCCAGGGCCCCAGAAACCACACGACGAGAGGACCTGATAGGCACAAGCAGCAAGAAGGGGGGCTTTGTGGGTGTGGCAGTCGGTATTAGGGGTATTACGGTATCCAGGTCGATGCTGTAAGACCATTGGTGTGGAAGGTACCTGAGACTGCTATATCATTGGTGAAGCCTGCCTACTGGTTCCGCCCAGTGAGGCGGAGTATAGGAGCCTGTGTCTCCCCAGCTGCTGCATTCTGTGCCTGCGCTGCTGGGGGTAACATCTAGTCCAATAAAGCCTTCAATTGTCGTCCAATCTCGCTTCCAGAAACATTGATCGAGCATCAGTGGGAAAATATATGGACAGCTACTGGACAAAGCCCGGACTCCACTGGACGAGACTAGACAAAAATGGGAGAATGAACTTGGAACAGAGATAGGGTGGGGATTCTGTGCGAAGCACTGAGCAGGGATAGCTCCACCTCCTCCTGTGTGTGGTAGTCACCACTGATGTATTATGCTGTATATATGGGTTTTACGGTAAGGCCCCTGTACTACAGGTACGGGGGTAGATCCCTGCCTGCTGGCTCCGCCCAGTAGGCGGAGTATAAATGTGTGTGCTCTCCGAGCTGCAGCCATTTCGTCAGCTTCTGTAGGAGGCCACACATCTCTGTGTAATAAAGCCTCGATTACTCTCGACTCTCGTCTTGTCGTAATTGACAGTGCATTAATTTATTGCACAGAGATTTTTCAGACCTCCGCATCATGCCGATCGCCTGCAGCTGCATCCTCAAGCAGACAACGCCAAAAAAGACTTTGAACATTGGCTGGCCTGTTTTGAAGCATACATCGGGTCTACGCCAGACCCAATCCCAGAAGCACAGAAGCTCCAGATTCTGTACATGCGGCTGATCTCCAAAGTTTACCCCCTTGTCCAGGACGCGCTGACCTACACAGAAGCCATGGCGCTACTGAAGGAGAATTACGCTCAACGGACCAACAAAATCTACGCCAGGCATCTCCTATCCACACAGCACCAACTTCCCAGTGAGTCTGTGAATGATTTCTGGCATGCCCTGCTCGCCCTAGTGAGAGACAGTCACTGCCAGGCAGCGTGGACAGAGTGGATAGTTCCAAAGGTGGAAGAGTCAATTACTAGGGGGCATAGGTTTAAGCTGCGAGGGGCAAGGTTTAGAGGAGATGTACGAGGCAAGGGACGATAGTGACATTTAAGGGGCATCTTGACAAATACATGAATAGGATGGGAATAGAGGGATACGGACCCTGGAGGTGTAGAAGGTTTTAGTTTAGACGGGCAGCATAGTCGGCACAGGCTTGGAGGGCCGAAAGACCTGTTCCTGTGCTGTACTTTTCTTTGTTGTTTTCGTTCTTTGAACACACCCATATCTGACCTTATATTGGAAGGAAGGTCATTGATGAAGCAGCTGAAGGTATTTGGGCCCAGGAAACTAACCTGAGGAACTCCTGCATTGATGTAGGTGCTGGTTTAGCACAGTGGGGTAAATAGCTGGCTTGTAATGCAGAACAAGGCAGCAGCGCGGGTTCAATTCCCGTACCAGCCTCCCCGAACAGGGGAAAATAATCCAACACAAAATACCCAATACTGACCAGTCAAGAGAAGCAACTTCCCCATCCTGGAGCTGGGAATCTGCTCAGTCACTGGATTTCCGTCTGGTGCCTTTGAGAGTCCCAGCACGAGACTAAATAAAGGATCTGGAGAAGAAATCAGAGAACAGTGAGGAATTTGCAAAGAAGCAATGGGTGGGATTTAATGGGGTCACTGGGCTGGGACTTGGTGTGGGGGGAGGTGTGGAATTGAGCAGAACCTCTCCAGTTGGAGGCTGACCCCAGGAAAGGAGAAGTAGGGTCAGGCAGGGAGCAGGAGGCAATGTTACATGGATTGAGGTCTATGACTGGAGCCAGAGGGCACTTGCGCGGCATGTTGGCGCGGTGGTTAGCACTGTTGAATCAAATCACCAGAGAGCCAGGTTCAATCCCAGCCTCGGGTGACTGTCTGTGCGGAGTCTGCACGTTCTCCCCGTGTCTGCGTGGGATTCCTCCAGGTGCTCCGCTTTCCTTTCTCAGTCCAAAGGTGTGCAGAGTAGACAGGGTTATGGGGTTGCGGGGATGGGAGTGGAGGGGGGGGGGGGGGGTACTAGGTAGGGTGCTATTTCAGAGGGTCAGTGCAGACTCCTTCTGCGCTGTGGGAATTCTATGTCTCTGTGGGCTGAGTGTTGAATGAAAACTTCACATCTGTCTTCACCCAAGAGAAAGAGGATGCAGATGTGGAAATCTGGAAGAGACACTGTGAGGTTTTTGAGCAAGTTGATATCGGGAGTGACAAGGTATTGGAGGTGTTGGCAGGTGTAAAAGTGGACAAATCTCCAGGTTCGGATGAATTGTGGGAGATGAGGGAGGAGATTGCAGGGCCTCTGACACAAATTTTTAATTCCTCCCTGGCCACCGGGGAGGTGCCAGAGGACTGGAGAACGGCTAATGCAGTCCCACTATTTCGGAAGGGTTTAACAGATAAGCCAGGGAACTATAGAACAGTGAGTCTCACGTCAATGGTACAGAAACTATTGGAGCTAATTCTGAAGGAGAGAATTGATCTCCACTGAGAGAGGTAAGGTTTGATCAGGGATAATCAGCATGGCTTTGTCAGAGGGAGGTCAGGCTTAACAAATCTGATTGAATTTTTTGAGGAGGTGACCAGATGTGTCGATGAGAGTAGTGCAATTGACGCAGTTGATACGGATTTCAACAAAGCCTTTGACAAGGTCCCACATGGAAGACTTGTAAAGACTGGTAAATGCACATGGAATACTGGTAACCTGATAAGGTGTATTTAGAATTGGTTTAGCTGTAGGACACGGAGGATAATGATAGATGTCTGCTTTAGTGACTGGAAGCCAGTGTCCAATGGAGCACCACAGGGATCTGTGCTATTAATCTTCATTGATATAATTGCCATATATGGCTATGGGGTGATAGGATCAGTAAGTTTATGGATGATACAAAGACTGGCTGGGTGGTTAACAGTGAGGTGGAATGTCGTGGGTTACAGGAAGACATGGACAGGATGGTCAAATGGGCAGGAAAGTGACAGATGGAATTTATCCCTGAAGAGTGAGGGCAAGGTACACTTTGGACGCAATAATTTGACAAGGAAGTATTCAGTGAATGGCCTGACACTGGGATATTTTGAGGAACAACGGGACCTTGGTGTGCTTGTCCGTAGATTTCTGAAGGCTGAAGGGCAGGTTAAAAGGGTGGTGAGAAAGGCAGATTGGGACACTTGCCTTCATCAATCGAGTCATCGATTACAGAAGCAGGGAGGTTGTGTTGGAGTTGTATAGAAATTTGATGATGAAGCCACAGCTGGAGCACTGTGTGTAGTTCTGCTCGCCACATTATAGGAAGGATGTAATTGCACTGGAGAGATTGGAGAAGAGATTCATCAGAATGTTGCCTGGAATGGAACATTTAAGTTATGAAGAGAGGTTTGATTGGCAGAGGTTGATTTTGTTGGAGCGGGGAAACAGAGGGACAATGTGACTGAGGTGTACAAGGTTATGAGGGGCATGGGCAGAGAGGTAGAAGCAGCTATTTCTCTGAAGAGTCAGTCACAAAGGGACACAAGTTCAAGGTGAGGGGGCAGGAGGTTTAGGGGGGATTTGAGGAAAAATGGGCGGGATGTTCGCAGCCCGGGGCCGGGCTGGAGAATCCCCGCAACCGGCGCGAATCGCACCATGCCGCCCCGACGCAATTCTCCGCAGAGCAGAGAATCGGCGCCATTGGTGCCGCTCGGCCCCCTCCCTGGCCAATTCACAGCCCGAAATGGGCCGAGCGGCCATAGCAGAAAACCCGAGTCGTTCCGGCGCCGTTCCAATCTGCTCTCAGCCGGCGGGGACCTCGGCGTGGAAGGGTCCGGGGGTCCCCTGTTGGGGGGGGGGGGATCGACCCGGGTGGGGGGGGGGCCTCCTTTGTGGCCTGGCCCGCGATCGGGGCTTACTCGGCCTTACGAGGCCTCTCGGGCTGGGGGCCTACTTTCTTCCGCGCCGGCCCCTTTAGCTCTACGCCATTTGGCCGTTGAGTCCAGTGCAGGAGAACGGAGCCATTGTGCACTCGCGCGTTGTTGCCGTTGCCACTGCGCATCCGCGGACGCCGCAACGTCCAGTTGACTCCGGAATCAGCAGCTGGAGCGGCGTGGGTCACTCCAGTGCCGTGGTGGCCCCCTGTAGGGGTTACCTCACATACTTTAAAACAGAGTTTTTCAAAGTGCAGGTTACAACCTGCTGTGCGTCGCGGGCGGGTGTCGAGTGGGTCGCAGAGCGATTGGTTACACCGTTCCCGCGGATGTCTGAATCACAGGTGATGTACCCAAAGGCCCTGCCGGCTTTTTTTTTAAAAATGAGGCTATGTGGAGTCTTCCAGGCAGAGGTGGCAGCAGAGAGCAGGTCAGGTGTCCGGCACATACACGTGATGTCAGGCGCTCTCCGCGTACATGCTTTTGACACCAAATCACAGAGCAGAGTTGCTATCTTTTTTCAGCTGCTGGTTGGATTGGATTGGATTGGATTTGTTTATTGCCACGTGTACCGAGGTACAGTGAAAAGTATTTTTCTGCGAGCAGCTCAACAGATCATTAAGTACATGGGGAAAAAAAAGGAAATAACAGAAAATACATAATAGGGCAACACAAGGTGAACTATTTACCTGCATAAGCTCCGGCATCGGATGAAGCATACAGGGTGTAGTGTTAATGAGGTCAGTCCATAAGAGGGTTGTTTAGGAGTCTGGTAACAGCGGGGAAGTAAGCTGTTTTTGAGTCTGTTTGTGCGTGTCCTCAGACTTCTGTATCTCCTTTCTGACGGAAGAAGTTGGAAGAGTGAGTAAGCCGGGTGGGAGGGGTCTTTGATTATGCTGCCCACTTTCCCCAGACAGCGGGAGGTGTAGATGGAGTCAATGGATGGGAGGCAGGTTAGTGTGATGGACTGGGCGGTGTTCATGACTCTCTGAAGTTTCTTGCGGTCCTGGGCCGGGCAGTTGCCATACCAGGCTGTGATGCAGCCAGATAGGATGCTTTCTATAACGCATCGATAAAAGTTGGTAAGATTAAATGTGGACATGCCGAATTACCTTGGTTTCCTGAGGAAGTACAGGCGTTGTTGTGTTTTCTTGGTGGTAGCGTCGACGTGGGTGGACCAGGACACTTTTTGGTGATGTGGTCAGAGGACTCTAAGATTGGCCATTGTCTCAAAAGTCAGAGACAGCCAGAGACTCAAATAGGCAGTGTACCGATTGGACATGATCTCACAACAGAATCTTCTGGAGAGAGCTGCCCAGGAAAGTCCAGGTCAGGACAGAGCAGTGCTCGTGTTATTTTTGTACAGAGTTCCAGGGCCTCTGATTAATAGCCTAGAAAGAAGAAAATGAGAGGTCTTTGATGGGTAGGATCAAGGAAAACCCAAAGGCTTTTTACACGTATGTGAGGAATAAAAGAATGACCAAGGTGAAGTTAGGGCCGGTGAAGAAGAGTAGTGGGAATGTGTGCATGGAGTCTGAAGATATAGGAGAGGCCCTAAATGAATACTTTTCTTCAGTGTTCACAAAGGAGAGGGGCCATGTTGCTGAGGAGGATAGTGCGATACAGGCTGGTAGGCTGGAGGAGGGAGATATTCAGAAGGAAGATGTGTTGGAACTTTTGAGAAGCCTGAGGATAGATAAGTCCCATGGGCCGGATGGGATATATCCTCGGATTCTTTGGGAGGTGAGCGATGAGATTGCAGAGCCTTTGGCTTTGATCTTTATGTCCTCACTGTCTACAGGAATAGTGCCAGAAGACTGGAGAGAGGCGAATGTTGTTCCCTTGTTCAAGAAAGGGAATAGGTATATCCCTGGGAATTATAGGCCGGTTAGTCTCACTTTGGTCATAGGTAAATTATTGGAAAGGGTCCTGAGGGATAGGATTTATGATCATTTGGAAAGATACAGCTTAATCCAGGATAGTCAGCACGGATTTGTGAGGGGTAAGTCTTGCCTCACAAGTTTGATTGTATTCTTTGAGGAGGTAACTAAGTACATAGATGAAGGTAGAGCAGTTGATGTCATATACATGGATTTTAGTAAGGCGTTTGATAAGGTGCCCCATGGCCGGCTCATGCAGAAAGTAAGGAGGCATGGCATAGAGGGAAATTTGGCCGATTGGATCAGTAACTGGCTATCACATAGAAGACAGACGGTGGTGGGAGATGGTAAATTTTCAGGCTGGAGACCAGTTACCAGCGGTGTACCACAGGGATCAGTGCTGGGTCCTCTGCTATTTGTGATTTTTATCAATGACTTGGATGATGGAGTTGAAGGTTGGGTTAGTAAATTTGCTGATGACACCAAGATTGGTGGAGTAGGGGATAATGTGGAGGGCTGTTGTAGGCTGCAAAGAGACATTGATAGGATGCAGAGCTGGGCTGAAAAGTGACAGATGGAGTTTAACCCTGATAAGTGTGAGGTGATTCATTTTGGTAGGACAAATTTGAATGCTGAATACAGGGTTAACGGCAGTGTTCTGAAGAATGTGGAGGAGCAGAGAGATCTCGGAGTTCATGCTCATAGATCTCTGAAAGTTGCCACTCAAGTGGATAGAGCCGTGAAGAAGGCCTATAGTGTGTTAGCATTTATTAACAGGGGGCTTGAGTTTAAGAGCCGTGGGGTTATGTTGCAACTGTACATGACCTTGGTTAGACCACATTTGGAGTATTGTGTGCAGTTTGGTCACGTCATTATAGGAAGGCTGTGGAAGCATTGGAAAGGGTACAAAGGTGATTTACTAGGATGCTGCCTGGATTGGAGGGTAGGTCTTATGAGGAAAGGTTGAGGGAGCTCGGGCTTTTCTCATTGGAGTGAAGGAGGATGAGAGGTGACTTAATTGAGGTGTATAAGATGATGAGAGGGATAGATAGAGTGGACGTTCAGCGACTTTTTCCTCGGGTGGATGCAACTGTTACAAGGGGGGATAACTATAAGGTTCATGGTGGAAGGTATAGGAAGGATGTCAGAGGTAGGTTCTTTACTCAGAGAGTGGTTGGGGCGTGGAACGCACTCCCAGCTATGATAGTGGAGTCGGACACTTTAGGAACTTTCAAGCGGTTATTGGATAGGCATATGGAGTGCACTAGAATGATTGGGAGTAGGTTGATTTGATCTTAGTTTCAGACAAGATCGGCACAACATCGTGGGCCGAAGGGCCTGTACTGTGCTGTAAAGTTCTATGTTCTATGTTCTATATAACTCAGAGACAAAGCAGTGTAAAGATGATTTCTTGAGGTATTTGTTTTCAATTGTGCCAACGCAAATAAGGATACCAACCCGAAGTGTGTCATATGCAGAGAAGTACAGGGTAAATGAGAGGAAAAGTTTCAGAATTTAAAAGAGAATGGGTGGGTGGAAAATTTGTTTTGAGGTTTAGACACCAGAGTCAGTTATCAACTTACAGCTGACTCCAAATGAAAAGACTACACTGCTGTAGCTGACCTGTGATACCACATTCAATACACGGTAAAAGCTCAATTGACGGTCAGCATTCTGGAGTAGTATCTCCCAGGAGTATCCAGTGCTGAGTAAAACAAGCATTTTGTTTCTATTGCCTTCACGACGACCTTCATGTGCGAGGTTGGATTTCCCATTTTCATAAAGGTGAAGACGGCACGAAGGAACTGGCTGAAGTCTGCACCTAATATGCACATTGCCCTCTCCTCCTGTGAACCTGATTCAAGTGAGATCATGAGGACCCAAGCAGGCTCCCATTCACCTTAAAGGCAAGCGAATAAGCCGTGTTTAGCAAAGGATGGCCAGCTGGGTCGCGAAGGTCGGCCGGTTGGAAAAAATGTGTCCTGGGAAAGAAAGTTTGAAAAACACTGCTTATAAAATACCTGGATGAGCACTTAGCACATCATAAAGTCAAGGTATGGGATTAGGAAGTTAGGTCAGATGTTTTTCACTTGTCGGTGCAGACTCAGTGGGCTGAAGGGCCTCTTCTGCGGTGTGTGATCCTGTGACAGAGTGGTCATGTGATGATGCAAGTACGAAAGGGTCCTGTGTCAGGAGAGCTGGTGTCTCCCCGTTAGCACAGGCAGAGTATAAACCTGAAGTATCTGCTTAGCTAGTGAATGTGTCGGTGTTTGGGAAACCAGCACTTTGACATAGTGTCAGGTTTTGGCAGTTGGACACGAGGGGCAGGAGTCACCACCGGCGGGATGCTCCGTTTTGCCGGCAGTCTGGGGTTTCCCGACGGCGTGGGGCAGCCCCACAATGGGAAACCCCATTGACCGGCCGGCGTGGAATCCCACCGGAGGGTCCAGGCAGAAATGTGGTGTGGTGGGGCGTGGCGGAGCCCGAGGACTTTGCCGCATTTTTAAAAATTTGTTCATGGGACATGAGTGTTCCCTAATTGCCCTTGAGGGGACAGTTAAGAGTCAACCACATTGCTGTGGGTCTGGAGTCACGTATAGGCCAGACCAGGTAAGGATGGCAGATTTCCATCCCTAAAGGACATTAGTGGCCCAGATGGGTTTTTATGGCGATCGACAATGATTTCATGGTCATCATTAGACTTTTAATTCCAGATTTTCATTGAATTCAAATTTCACCATCTGCAGTGGTGGAATGTGAACCTGGGGCCCCTGAGGAGTACTCTGGGTCTCTGGATTTCTAGCCCAGTGACAACACCACAAGGCCACCGCCTCGCCATCGACCCGCTTGTCTTTGAAGGAAACATTGCAACAGTTGGGAAAGGTTTGCGAAGGAGTGACATATTTACTGCTGTGCTGCATTATCTGACAAGTCAATAAAGGCACAAACTTTTCTCTTATTGAGCTTAGTGGCCGCTGAAGCCATCGAGAAATTCAAGTTTTTTTTTTAAATAGATAAGAAAGCAGACTCTGAAATAATTCTGCAAATAATTGAGAATATTCGTCTTCTGGTAAAAATATGATCCTCAACATGCGTGTGTTTAATTTAACAAACCAAAGGGCAGATGAATCAATCCAATTCTATATAGTGACCTGAGTAATCTTGTCCACAAACAGCTGCTACGAGAGAAAGATTCAGCACAACAGCAGCCATTAGCATCTGCATGTGAAACAATCAGAAAAAGCAGCATAGATTTTAGGTAGGAAACAGAAGTTTTCATGAAACAGGGCACCATCCATCCTGCTCCAACTGCAGTGGTCATCACCCTCAGAACAAAACATGTTTTGCGTCTGGTAAAAGATGCAACAGATGTGGCAAGTGGAATCATTTTGCTAAATGTTACAGATACAAAGCACAGCAACCTTCCTCTGCCATCTTTCACATTGCAATCGGTTAACTCTCCAGGGTTCGGAGCATCAGCAAGATGGACAAACTGAAGCTCAGCCAAGACACTGAGCCCCTGACAACACTCCACTGTGAGAGTTTCAACAATCACAGTCAAGGGCGAGATCTTCACCACCCTCAACATGATGTTCAGCAAGGCAAGACTGAAAGTAAAGGTTGACACTGGAGCAAAGTGTAATGTATTGTGCAGCCAAATCTCTGGGAACGAGATCCATCTGCAGCACCGCACCCAGGCCCCCAGGTGGACCTCATGGCTTATGGCAGACAAACCAGTCACATCAAAAGTATAGCCACTATTCACTGCACACAGAACAACTTCAAGTTTCAAATCGTTAGCCAGAAGAAAGGGGCAGTTACACTGGAACTCACTCAACTTGGTCCAGAGATGCATGAACTGCAACACCAGGCCCAGAAATGATAGGGTGAAAAGACCTCTTGAAACGTGACATCATTGCAAACTAGTTGTTTATCACGTTAGACAAGATGGTTTGGTGCCTCCGAACAGTTGGTGCACCGAGAGGAATTCCAAGAACCATGAAGCAGAAAGTGGTCAGTTAGGTGAATCAGATGACACTGGGCATCGTCACGCCTGTGGATGAGGCCACAGAATGGGTTTCAGTAATGAAGGATGGCTCGGCCAGGATGTGCACCGACCCAGTGCATGTGAACAAGGCGCTGCTCTGACCTCATCACTCTATGAAGACAGTGGGACAGGTGATAACAGACATGCCAAATGTTCAGGCTTTCAGTGTCTTGGATGAAGGGTTAACCGATTGCAAAGTGAAAGATGGCAGAGGAAGGTTGCTGTGCTTTGTATCTGCAACATGTAGCAAAATTATATTTTTCCGCGGGAATTCAGCGTTAACTCTGCAGAGCTACAGAGTCGAGCGGTGAGTATTTAAACTAGCTGCTTCGCGGATTCGAGTCTTTTTGGCGGGAATTCAGCTGTTGGAGTGGGTGGAGTTGCTTCGCTGCTTAAACAGCGGCCACAGGGTCTTTGGGGATAAATTTGAAGAGTGACATCACAGCAAAGCAGTGACCTGACTGGCTGGTAAGGAAAGTGCTCCAATTAGCAGTAACTGGGAGAAATGTAACTCTTCGTGTGTTGGTAAGTATTGTGATTGGTAAGTAAAATCTTTATTCCTTTTGCTTATTCATTATTTGATATTATATTTGTAATCAGTTAAGGTAAAGTGTAAAAATGGCAGGAGATCCCAGACCCGTGTTATGCTCCTCGTGCTCAATGTGGGAGTTTAGGGACGCGGCCGATGCCCCTGACTCCTTCATGTGCGGGAAGTGTGTCCAGCTGCAGCTCCTGCTGGACTGCATGACGGCTCTGGAGCTGCGGATGGACTCATTTTGGAGCATCCGTGATGCTGAGGAGGTCGTGGATAGCACGTTCAGTGAGTTGGTGACCAAAAGGCAGAGAAAGAGCAGGAAGGCAGTGCAGGTGTCCCCTGCGGTCATCTCCCTCAAAACAGGTATACCGTTTTGGAAACTGTTGGGGGAGATGACTCACCAGGGGAAAGCAGTAGTAGCCAGGCTCATGGCACCGTGGCTGGCTCTGCTGCACAGAAGGGCGGGAAAAAGATTGGCAGGGCTATAGTCATAGGGGATTCAATTGTAAGGGGAGTAGACAGGCGTTTCTGTGGTCGAAAACGAGACTCCCGAATGGTGTGTTGCCTCCCGGGTGCTCGGGTCAGGGATGTCTCCGATCGGCTGCAGGACATACTGAAGGAGGAGGGTGAACAGCCAGTTGTCATGGTGCATATAGGCACCAACAATATAGGTAAAAAAAAGGAATGAGGTCGTATAATCAGAATTTAGGGAGTTAGGAGATAAGTTAAAAAGTAGGACCTTAAAGGTAGTAATCTCAGGATTGCTACCAGTGCCACGAGACAGTCAGAGTAGAAATTCAAGAATAGTCAGAATGAATACGTGGCTTAAAAGATGGTGCAGGAGGGAGGGGTTCAGATGTTTGGACATTGGAACCGGTTCTGGGGGCGGTGGGACCATTACAAATTGTATGGTCTACACCTGGGTACGGTATGGGACAATTGGGCGCAGCCGTTTTGGCGCGGCCGTTTGGACGCAGCCGTTTGGGCGCCATGGGACAATTGGGCGCAGCCAATTTGGCGCGGCCGTTTGGGCGCAGACGACAGAATTTTTTTTATTTTTTGTGGCTATTAAATTGTTGCAAGTAAATTGTTGCAAGATTCAGTATCATTCGAAGGAAGGACTTAAAAGCAAGCTTAAAACTGTAAATTAAAAGATGAGCTTTAAAAAGTTTTTAAACTGACTTTACTGTAAATTAAAAACCTTAAATTAGTTCATTTAGTAAAAAACCTTAAATTAGTTCATTTAGTTTAGTTCATTTGGTAATTATGAGCAAGGCTCCTCAAGTACTCGATAGCATCCATGTTTTCAAATTTAAGAACAGTTTCATGTATTCTTTTATCTTTATTGTAAATTAAAAACCTTAAATTAGTTCATTTAGTTAAAAACCTTAAATTAGTTCATTTAGTTTAGTTCATTTGGTAATTATGAGCAAGGCTCCTCAAGTATTCGATAGCATCCATGTTTTCAAATTTAAGAACAGTTTCATGTATTCTTTTATCTGCATCTCTGTACTTTTTTAGTTTTTGTGGCGGTTCATGGCCGGCTAGTAACCTTTCATAATATGCATCTCTACCTTTCTGTACTTTACGCAGGCCATCAATTAGTTTCCATATGGTGGGATGATGCATGCCAAGTTCGTATTTCAATCGACGGCGGGCTGCCTCCGCATTATTGTTTGTGCGGTCTTCCCCGTTTAATGTTCTCTGATAAAGGTTCCAAATCCCAGGGCGAAATAAAGGTGTTCGTCTACCATTTCCAACGAAACACTTGTGACAGCAGACCCGCACCAGCAGCCAACTCAACTGAGGCTAATTTACAAATAAAGAAATGTTATTATGGCCAAAACGGCCGGCGCCAAAACAGCCGGCGCCAAAACGGCTGGTGCCAAAACGGCCGCGCCACAACGGCCGCGCCCAAATGGCTGCGCCACAACGTACCTAAACCAACTGGGTAGGACTGGAGCCAATGTCCTAGGGGGTGCTTTTGCTAACACTGTTGGGGAGGTTTTAAACTAATGTGGCAGGGGGATGGGAACCAGATTAGGAAGTAAGAGGTCAGTAAAGAAGCAGCAACTAAAGCCAGTAAGGTACTAGATAATGAACTCAATGTGACTAAGGAGAAGAGTAGACAGGGAAGAGATGATGAACGCAAAGGGACAGATAGTCTGAGGTGCATTTGTTTTAATGCGAGAAGTGTAGCAGGTAAGCCAGATGAATTTAGGGCTTGGATTAGTACCTGGGAATATGATGTTATTGGTATTACTGAGACTTGGTTGAGGGAAGGGCAAGATTGGCAACTAAATATCCCAGGGTATAGATGCTTCACGAGGGATAGAGAGGGAGGTAAAAGGGGTGGAGGAGTTGCATTACTGGTCAGAGAGGACATCACAGCTGTGATTAAGGAGGACACTATGGAGGATTCGAGCACTGGGGCAATATGGGTAGAGCTAAGAAATAGGAAGGGTGCAGTAACATTGTTGGGACATTACTGCAGGCCTCCCAAAAGCGAGCATGAAATTGAGGTACAAATATGTAGACAGATTATAGAAAAATGTAGGAGCAATAGGGTGGTCGTGTTCGGAGATTTTAACTTCCCCAACATTGAATGGGACTCATGTGGTGTTGGAGGCGTAGATGGAGCAGAATTTGTACGGAGCATCCAGGAGAGTTTTTTAGAGCAGTATGTAAATAGTCCAACTCGGGAAAGGGCCATACTGGACCTGATATTGGGGAATGATCCCGGCCAGGTGGTTGAAGTTTCCGTCAGTGATTACTTTGGGAATAACGATCACAATTCCGTTAATTTTAGAATACTCATGGACAAAGACGAGAGTGGTCCTCAAGGAAGAGTGCTAAATTGGGGAAAGGCCAAGTATTACAAAATTCAGTCGGAGCTAAGGAATGTGGATTGGGAGCAGCTGCTTAAGGGTATACATTTGAAATGTGTGAGTCTTTTAAGGAAAGGTTGATTAGAGTGCAGGACAGACAGGTTGCTGTGAAAATGAGGGATAGAAATGGCAAGATTAGGGAACCATGGATGACGGGTGGAATTGTGAGACTACCTAAAATGAAAAAGGAAGCATACGTAAGATAGAGGCAATTTAAAACTGATGACGCTTTGGAGGAATATCGGGAAAGTAGGACAAATCTCAAACGCGCAATAAAGAGGGCTAAAAGGGGTCATGAAATATCTTTGGCTAACAGGGTTAAGGAAAATCCCAAAGCCTTTTATTCGTATATAAGGAGCAAGAGGGTAACTAGAGAAAGGATTGGCCCACTCAAAGACAAAATAGGGAATTTATGCGTGGAGTCAGAGGAAATGGGTGAGATTCTTAATGAGTACTTTGCATCGGTATTCAATAAGGAGAGGGACATGATGGATATTGAGGCTAGGGATGGATGTTTAAATACTCTAGGTCAAGTCGGCATAAGGAAGGGGGAAGTTTTGAGTATTCTAAAAGGCATTAAGGTGGACAAGTCCCCAGGACCAGATGGGATCTATCCCAGGTTACTGAGGGAAGCGAGGGACGAAATAGCTGGGGCCTCAACAGATATCTTTGTAGCATCCTTGAGCACGGGTGAGGTCCCGGAGGACTGGAGAATTGCTAATGTTGTCCCTTTGTTTAAGAAGGGTAGCAGGGACAATCAAGGGAATAATAGACTGGTGAGCTTGACGTCAGTGGTAGGCAAACTGTTGGAGAAGATACTGAGGGATAGGATCTATTCACATTTGTAAGAAAATAGACTTATCTGTGATAGGCAGCATGGTTTTGGGCAGGGAAGGTCATGTCTTACAAACCTAATAGAATTCTTTGAGGAAGTGGCAAAGTTAATGGATGAGGGAAGGGCTGTAGATGCCATATCCATGGACTTCAGTAAGGCGTTTGACAAGGTTCCCCATGGTAGGCTGATGGAGAAAGTGAAGTCTCATGGGGTTCAGGGTGTACTAGCTAGATGGATAAAGAACTGGCTGGGCAACAGGAGACAGAAAATAGTGGTGGAAGGGAGTGTCTCAAATGGAGAAAGGTGACTAGTGGTGTTCCACAGGGATCCGTGCTCGGACCACTGTTGTTTGTGATATACATAAATGATCTGGACGAAGGGATAGGTGGTCTGATTAGCAAGTTTGCAGGTGATACTAAGATTGGTGGTGTTGCAGATAGTGAGGGGGACTGTCAGAGGATACACTAAAATTTAGATAGATTGGAGAGTTGGGCAGAGAAATGGCAGATGGAGTTCAATCCAGGCAAATGCGAGGTGATGCATTTTGGAAGATCCAATTCAAGAGCGGACTATCCGGTCAATGGAAGAGTCCTGGGGAAAATTGATGCCCAGAGACATCTGAGAGTTCAGGTCCGTTGTACCCTGAAAGTGGCAATGCAGGTTGATAGAGTGATCAAGAAGGCATACAGCATGCTTGCCTTCATTGGACGGGGTATTGAGTACAAGAGTCGGCAGGTCATGTTACAGTTGGAGAGGACATTGGTTTGGCCACATTTGGAATACTGCGTGCAGTTCTGGTCGCCACATTACCAGAAGGATGTGGATGCTTTAGAGATGGTGCAGAGGAGGTTCACCAGGATGTTGCCTGGTTTGGAGGGTGCTAGCTATGAAGAAATGTTGAGTAGATTAGGATTGTTTTCGTTGGAAAGACGGAGTTTGAGGGGGGACCCGATTGAGGTCTACAAAATTATGAGAGGTATGGACAGGGTGGATAGCAACAAGTTTTTTCCAAGAGTGGGGGTGTCAATTACAAGGGGTCACAATTTCATGGTGAGAGGGGGCAAGTTTAAGGGAGATGTGCGTGGAAAGTTTTTTATGCAGAGGGTGGTGGGTGCCTGGAACGCTTTGCCAGCAGAGGTGGTAGAGGTGGGCACGATAGCATCATTTAAGATGCATCTAGACAGATATATGAACGGGTGGGGAACAGAGGGAAGTAGATCCTTTGAAAATAGGCGACAGGTTGAGATAAAGGATCTGGATCGGCGCAGGCTGGGAGGGCCGAAGGGCCTGTCCTGTTCTGTAATTTTCCTTGTTCTTTGTTCTTTGAAAATGCGGGTATTGGCAGACCCCACTCAATGAAGAATCTTCAAAATTAACCACATTCATCTTTCATCGTATACCCTATTGGAATCTATATTTTCATCATATGGTGTATCTCGTTGCAGGCTTGTGAAGTCCTTGTCGATGGTATCCTAATTTGTGCTTATATTATGCAAGAACATGATGCACGTCTTTGTCTCAAATTCGATAGAATCAGGACCATAGAACTGACAATTAATCCTGTGAAATGAAGTTTCAGGGTCATGGAATATAGCACATAGAATATACAGTGCAGAAGGAGGCCATTCAGCCCATCAAGTCTGCAGCGACCCAATTAATCCCTCACTTCCACCTTATCCCTGTAACCCAATAACCCCACCTCACCTTTTTGGTCACTAAGGGTAATTTATCATGCCCAATCCACCTAACCTGCACGTCTTTGGACTATGGGAGGAAGCTGGAGCACCCGGAGGAAACTCACGCAAACTCTAGGAGAACGTGCAGACTCCGCACAAACAGTGACCCAGCAGGGAATCGAACCTGGGACCCTGGTGCTGTGAAGCCACTGTGATATCCAATTTCCCTGGTGGCTCAGTTCCTCACAGTCAATGGTGTGAAGACAGATCAAGCCAAGACAATGTCTGAGACAGACGGCCATCTCCATGGACAAGCACGGTTTACAGCACCTCCTCGGTCTGACAAATTATCTTTTTAGTTTCATTCCGTGTCGGAATGAGGTCACTGGACATCTTTGTCATCTTCTCTACAGGACGTTGAGTGGTGCTGGCAAGAGTACCACACAGCATCATCGACTGACTCACACCGGCACTCGCAGCCCCCCCCCCCGCTGTTACCATACTTTAACCCTTGATCATCCGTACTTATATCAGCAGAAACCCCCCCAGCATTGGTGCAGTCTGCATCCCGAATATCCGGCCAATAACCTTTACTTCCAGGGCTCTCACTGACACCGTGACTCATTATGGACACATTGAAAAGGATCTTCTTGCTTTTGTCTTTGATGACTTCACATCTGGTCATCCTGCAACTGTTGAGACAGATCATCGGCCACTCATAACAATCTTAAAAAAGCCTCTTCACACTGCGTCTGCACTACTGCATCACACGATGTTAAAGCTGCAATGCTACAATCTCAGCCTCGTCTACAAAAGCAGGAAGGAGCTGTACTTGGTTGATGCCCACACCAGAGCCTCTCTACCCACTATACACCAGACAGATTGTGAGGAAGACAGAGACACCATGACAATAGATTTGCTGCCCACTCAGAATTCCACAGAATTCCTACAGTGCAGAAGGAGGTCATGTGGCCCATCGAGTCTGCATCGGCCCTCTGAAAGACCTCCCTACCATTCCCCCGCCCTTTCTCCATAATCCTATCACCCCACCTAACCTGCACATACTTGGATTGTGGGAGGAAACACAAACACCCGCAGGAAACTCACGCGGACACAGGGAGAACATACAAAATCCACACATTCTCCCAAAGTCAGTATTGAATTCGAGTCCCTTGCATTGGGAGGCAGCAGTGCTAATCACTATGATGCCTTAGAAGTGAACATCACATGCAGACGACTGCACAAGTGTATCTGTACTGGTGGAGGGTGTAAGGGAATGAGGTGGTGCTATATCCTCCAACCTTTGGACAAGGAATCACTGAATCACTTGGGGCAGCACGGTAGCATTGTGGTTAGCACAATTGTTTCACAGCTCCAGGGTCCCAGGTTCGATTCCGGCTTGGGTCACTGTCTGTGCGGAGTCTGCACATCCTCCCCGTGCGTGCGTGGGTTTCCTCCAGGTGCTCCGGTTTCCTCCCACAGTCCAAAGATGTGCAGGTTAGGTGGATTGGCCATGCTAAATTGCCCTTAGTGTCCAAAATTGCCGTTAGTGTTGGGTGGGGTTACTGGGTTATGGGGATAGGGTGGAGGTATGTGTCATAAGAAGTAGGCTGACATTAACACTGCAACTAAATTACTGTGAAAATCCCCCAGTCGCCGCACTCCGGTGCCAGTTCAGGTACACAGAGGGAGAATTCAGAATGTCCAATCAGAACTGCACAGAATACTCTAGCTGTGGCCTAACGAACGTTTTATACAGTTCCAGCATAACCTCCCTGCTCTTAAACTCTATGCCTTGGCAAGTATACCATAAGCCTTCTTAACCACTGTATCCACCTGCTCTGCTACCTTAAGGGACGGGTGTACATGAACACCAAGGTCCCTCTGATCCTCGGGGCTTCCCAGGGTCCTGCCGTTTATCACGTATTCCCTTTGCTTTGTTTGTCCTGCCCAAGTGCATCACCTCACACTTATCTGGATTGAATTTAATTTGACACTGATCAGCCCATCTGACCAACCCGTCTATATCCTCCTGTAATCAAAGGCTACCATCCTCACTATTTACCACACCACCAATTTCCATATCATCCGCAAACTTACTGATCAACCATCCCATTTATATCCAAATCATTGAAATAAACTACAAACAGCAAGGGCCCCAACACTGATCCCTGTGGAACCCCACTGGACACAGGCTTCCTGTCAAAAACACACCCCTCGACCATCACCCTCTGCTTCCTGACACTCAGCCAATTCGGGATCCAAGTTGCTACATTTTCTTGGATCCCATGGGGCTCTTACCTTCATCAACAGTCTATCATGTGGAACCTTATCAAAAGCCTTGCTGAAGTCCAAGTAGACTTCGTCAAATGCATTTCCCTTCAACAAATTCCACCACCCAATACTCTCTGGGTGAAGAAATTGCTCCTCATCTCTGTCCCCAATGGTCTACCCCGTATTCTCAGACTGTGACCCCTGGTCTGGACACCCCCACCATTGGGAACATCCTTCCAGCATCTGCCCTGCCCACTCCTGTTAGAATTTTATAGGTTCATATGAGATCCCCCCACATTCATCTGATCTCCAGCGAATACAATCCTGACCTACTCAATCTCTCCTCATATATGTCAGTCCTGCTATCACAAGAATCATTCTGGTAAACCTTCACTGCACTCCCTCCAGAACAAAAACATCCTTCCTCAGATAAGGAGACTAAACCTTCACACATAATTCCAGGCGTTGGCTCACCACGGCCCTGTATATTTGCAGCAAGACATCCCTGTTCCTGTTCTCGAATCCTCTCGCTGTGACGGCCAGTATATCATTTGCTTTCTTTACGGCCTGCTGTACCTGCATGCTTACCTTCAGTGACTGTGTACAAGGACACCCAGGTTTCGTTGCACATTCCCCTCTGCTCATTTTTGGCCATTTAGATAATATCTGTCTTCCACCTTTTTCTACCATAGCGGAGAACCTCACATTTATCCAAATTATACTGTATCTGCCAATCTTTTGCCCACTCACTCAACTTGTCTAAATCACAGTGAAGGATTTCTGCATCCTCCTCACAGCTCACCCTCCCATCCAACTTGGTATCATCTGAAAATTTGCAGTTATTACATTTTGTTCCCTCATCTAAATCATGAATATGTATTGTGAACGTTCCCTGCAGTACCTCACTGATCACTGCCTGCCATTGGAAAAAGACCTGTTAGTTCCTGCTCTTTGTTTCCTATACTTCAATACACGACCCCGAATCCCAATTTTACACGCTAGCCTCGTATGTGGAACTTTGTCGAATGTTTTCCAAAAGTACAAATAAACCACATCCACTGGCACCCCCTCACGAATTCTACTAGTTACATCCTCAAAGAATTCCAGTAGATTTGTCAAGCATGAGTTCCCTTCATAAATCCATGCTGACTCAGTCTGACCCTGCCACTGTTTTCTGAGTGCTCTGCTATAAAATTTTGATTGTGGATTCTAGAATGTTCCCCACTACCAACGTCAGGATGACTGGTCTATAATTCCCTGGCCGAGAATCTCCGGGTCTCGGCGCCGCAATCGTGCTCAGTGCTGGGGCAGAGAATGGGGCATCAGACCCGCCATCGAGTCCGAAGCGTGCGGTCGACGTGGCAGCGGTTGGGAGCCATTGAAAGAGGCTCCCGCAGCGATTCTCCGCCGGCAACTGGCCGAGTTCCCGCTGGCGTGGTTCACTTGTGGTTCCACCCGGCGGGAGATTGGAGTGGCGGCTAAGGACACAGTCCACAGCTGCCCTGGTGGGGGGTGGGGGTATCCGTCACGGGGCGGGGGGGGCTCCAGGATGGCCAGGCCCGCGATTAGGGGCTACCGATCGGCGGGTGCGCGCGATCTGGGGGGAGGGGAGATTATATTGTTCGGGCTGCCCTGCTGTGTGGGTTCCGCCATGTTGAATGGGGCCGCCGGCGCAGGTAGCCGGCGTGCGTACACGCGGACCCGCGGCCAGAAGTGCAGGGCCCCGTATCGGCAGCCGGAGCTGCATCGAGCACTCGGGGCCCTGCCGGCCCCCTTCAAAATGGAGAATCACCCTGGACTTTCTAGAAAAAAGTCCAGAATGATTTGGCCCATTTTCCCGCAGGCGTGGGGACATAGCCCCATTATCAGAGAATTCCGCCCCCTGTTTTCTCTCTACCTCCCTTTTTAAATGATGGGGTTACATTAGCTACCGGGGTTTATATTAGCCATTGTCCAATCTGTGAGGAAATGTTACAGAGCCAACAGAATTTCGGAAAATGACCATCAATGCATCCACTATTACTAGAACCACTTCCTTCAGTACTCCGGGGTGTAGATTATCAGGCCCTGGGAGTTTATCAGCCTTCAATACCATCAATTTCCGCAACACCATTTATCTACTGGTAACGATCTCCTTCAGCTCCTCCCACCCACTAAACCCTGTGTTCCCCAACATTTCTGACACCTTATTTGTGTCCTCATTTCTGAACACAGAACCAAAGTATATATATAGTGGCTCTGCCATTTCTTTGTCCTCCATTATAAATTCCCATTTCTGACGGAAAACATTTGTCTTCACCAATTTTTTTCTCTTCACAAACCTACATGAACATTGACAGTCAGATTTTATGTTCCCTGCAAGCTTACTCTCGTACTCTATTTTCCTCTTATTAACCAACCCATTGGTCCTCCTTGGACAGCACAGTAGCACAGTGATGAAATGAAACGAAAATGAAAATGAAAATCGCTTATTGTCACGAGTAGGCTTTAAATGACGTTACTGTGAAAAGCCCCTAGTCGCCACATTCCGGCGCCTGTTCGGGGGGGGCTGGTACGGGAATTGAACCGTGCTGCTGGCCTGCCTTGGTCTGCTTTAAAAGCCAGCAATTTAGCCCAGTGTGCTAAACCAGCCCCTATTATTATAAACCAGCCCCTGATTGGCACAGTTGCTTCACAGCTCCGGGATCCCAGGTTTGATTCCCGGCTGGGTCACTGTCTGAGCGGAGTCTGCACATTCTCCCCGTGTCTGTGTGGGTTTCCTCCGGATGCTCCAGTTTCCTCCCAAAATCCAAAGATGTGCAGAGAGATAAATAGAAATGAGAGTCCAGGTCACTCCAGCTCACCTGGTCGTAACAGTAATACTTGGTGAGATACATGTGACCCATAAAGACAGCAGAGCTAAAATAGTTTATTAATATGCTACAGCAGACACTACTCTGCTGAATATTTCCCATGCTTCATAATATTCATACACAAGACTTTTGGGGGGGGCGCACACCCCCACACACACCCGCACACACCCCCACACACACCCGCACACACACCCCCACACACACACCCCACATACACCCCCACACCCCCCCACACACACCCCCACACCCCCCCCACACACACACATACACACACACACACACACACACCCACACACACCCTCACACACACACCCACACCCCTCACACACACACATACACCCACACATACACACCCCCACACACACCCTCACACACATACCCACACACACCCACACACATACCCACACACACACCCACACAAACACACCCACCCACACACACACACACAAACACACCCACACACACACACTCCACAAACACCCACACACACCCACACACACAACCACACACACACACACACCCACACACACACCCAACCAAACCCCCACACATACCCCCACACACACACACATAGAAACACCCACACACACACCCACACACACCCATACACACCCCCCACAAACAACCACACACACACACACCCACACACACCCCACAAACACACACACCCACACACACACACCCACAAACACACACACACCCCCACACATCACCCACACACACTCACACCCACACACCCACACACACACACACACACCCACACACACACACCCATACACACACACCCACAAACACACACACACCCCCACACATCACCCACACACACTCACACCCACACACCCACACACACACACACACACCCACGCACACACACCCACCCACACACCCACACACACACCCACACACACCCCCCCACAAACACCCACACACACCCACACACACACACACCCCACAAACACCCACACACACCCACACACACACACACCCACACACACACATACCCACACACACCCATACACACACCCCCACAAACACCCACACTCACCCACACACACACCCACACACACAACCACACACAAACCCACACACACCCATACACCCCCCCATTAACACCCACACACACCCACACACACAAACACACACCCAGACACACACACACCCACACACACCCATACACACCCCCACAAACACCCACACACACACCCACACACACCCACACACCCACACACACCCATACACCCCCCCCCCCACAAACACCCACACACACACACACAAACACACCCACACACACACACTCCACAAACACCCACACACACCCACACACACACCCACACACACACACACACCCACACACACACCCAACCAAACCCCCACACATACCCCCCACACACACACACACACATAGAAACACCCACACACACACCCACACACACCCATACACACCCCCCACAAACAACCACACACACACACACCCACACACACCCCACAAACACACACACCCACACACACACACACCCATACACACACACACCCACAGACACTCACACACACACCCACACATCACCCACACACAGTCACACCCACACACCCACACACACACACACACACCCACGCACACACACCCACCCACACACCCACCCACACACCCACACACACACCCACACACACCCCCCCACAAACACCCACACACACCCACACACACACACACACCCCAAACGCACCGACACACACACACACACCCCACAAACACCCACACACACACCCACACACACACACCCACACACACACATACCCACACACACCCATACACACACCCCCACAAACACCCACACTCACCCACACACACACCCACACACACAACCACACACAAACCCACACACACCCATACACCCCCCCATTAACACCCACACACACCCACACACACACACACACACCCAGACACACACACACCCACACACACCCATACACACCCCCACAAACACCCACACACACACCCACACACACCCACACACACCCATACACCCCCCCCCACAAACACCCACACACACATACACACACACACCCCACAAACACCCACACACACACCCCCACAAACACGCACACACACCCACAAACACACACACCCACCCACACCCACACACACAAACACACACCCATTCACACCCACGCACGCACACACCCATACAACCCCCCACAAACACCCACACACACCCACACACCCACACACACACCCACACACACTCACACCCACACACACACCCACACACCCACACACACACACTCACACCCACACACACACACCCCCCACAAACACATTCACACACCCACACACACACACACACACACACCCACACACACCCATACACACCCCCCACACCCACACACACACACACCCACCCACACCCACACACACAAACACACACCCATTCACACCCCCCACACACACCCCCACCCCCCCCCCACATACACACATACACACACACACACACACCCTCACACACACACCCACACCGCCCACACACACACATACACACACACATACACACCCCCACACACACCCTCACACACATACCCACACACACCCACACACATACCCACACACACACCCACACAAACACACACACACACGCAAACACACCCACACACACACACTCCACAAACACCCACACACACCCACACACACACCCACACACACACACACACCCACACACACACCCAACCAAACCCCCACACATACCCCCCCCCACACACACACACATAGAAACACCCACACACACACCCACACACACCCACACACACCCATACACACCCCCCACAAACAACCACACACACACACACCCACACACACCCCACAAACACACACACCCACACACACACACCCATACACACACACCCACAAACACACACACACACCCACACATCACCCACACACACTCACACCCACACACCCACACACGCACACACACCCACGCACACACACCCACCCACACACCCACACACACACCCACACACACCCCCCCACAAACACCCACACACACCCACACACACACACACACCCCCCAAACGCACCGACACACACACACACACACCCCACAAACACCCACACACACACCCACACACACACACACCCACACAAACACATACCCACACACACCCATACACACACCCCCACAAACACCCACACTCACCCACACACACAACCACACACAAACCCACACACACCCATACACCCCCCCATTAACACCCACACACACCCACACACACACACACACCCAGACACACACACACCCACACACACCCATACACATCCCCACAAACACCCACACACACACCCACACACACCCACACACCCACACACACCCATACACCCCCCCCACAAACACCCACACACACATACACACACACACACCCCACAAACACCCACACACACACCCCCACAAACACGCACACACACCCACACACACACACACCCACCCACACCCACACACACAAACACACACCCATTCACACCCACACACACACACACACACAAACACACCCACACACACACACTCCACAAACATCCACACACACCCACACACACACCCACACACACACACACACCCACACACACACCCAACCAAACCCCCACACATACCCCCCCCCACACACACACACATAGAAACACCCACACACACACCCACTCACACCCACACACACCCATACACACCCCCCACAAACAACCACACACACACACACCCACACACACCCCACAAACACACACACCCACACACACACACACCCATACACACACACCCACAGACACACACACACACCCACACATCACCCACACACACTCACACCCACACACCCACACACACACACACACACCCACGCACGCACACCCACCCACACACCCACACACACACCCACACACACCCCCCCACAAACACCCACACACACCCACACACACACACACCCCCAAATGCACCGACACACACACACACACCCCACAAACACCCACACACACGCCCACACACACACACCCACACACACACATACCCACACACACCCATACACACACCCCCACAAACACCCACACTCACCCACACACACACCCACACACACAACCACACACAAACCCACACACACCCATACACCCCGCATTAACACCCACACACACCCACACACACACACACACACCCAGACACACACACACCCACACACACCCATACACACCCCCACAAACACCCACACACACACCCACACACACCCATACACCCCCCCCACAAACACCCACACACACATACACACACACACCCCACAAACACCCACACACACACCCCCACAAACACGCACACACACCCACACACACACACACCCACCCACACCCACACACACAAACACACACCCATTCACACCCACGCACGCACACACCCATACACCCCCCCACAAACACCCACACACACCCACACACCCACACACACACCCACACACACTCACACCCACACACACACCCACACACCCACACACACACACTCACACCCACACACACACACACACCCACAACACACCACACACACCCATACACACCCCCCACACCCACACACCCACACCCCCCCCACACACACACACACCCACACACACCCCCCACACACACACGCCCACACACACCCCCACGCACACCCGCATACACTCACCACCACGCACACACACACACCCACATACCCACACACACACCCACATACACTCACACACACCCACACACACCCCCACACACACATGCCCCCACGCACACACACACACTCACACACACCCACCCACCCACACATACCCACCCACACCCAACCACGCACACACACCCACCCACCCACACACACATCCACACACAGACACCCACCCACCCACATATACCAACCCACACCCAACCACGCACACACACCCACCCACCCACACATCCACGCACACAGACCCACCCACCCACACACACATCCACACACAGACACCCACCCACCCACACATACCCACCCACACCCAACCACGCACACACACCCACCCACCCACACATCCACGCACACAGACCCACCCACCCACACACCCACACTCACCCACCCACACCCAACCACGCACACACACCCACCCACCCACACACACCCACCCACACCCAACCACGCACACACACCCACCCACCCACACACACATCCACACACACATCCACACCCAACCACCCACACACACCCACCCACTCACACACACCCACCCACACACACACACACCCACCCACACATACCCACCCACACCCAACCACGCACGCACACACACCCACCCACAAATCCACACACACACATCCACACCCAACCACCCACATACCCACCCACACACACCCACCCACTCACACACACTCACCCACACACACACACAAACACATCCACACACCCACACACATACCTACCCACCCACACACATACCCACAAACTCCCACCCACTCACATCCACACATACCCACCCACACACACACATCCACACACACACCCACACACACACATACCTACACACTCCCAACCACCCACACACATCCACACACACCCACCCACACACAAACACATCCACACACACCCACCCACCCACACACATCCACCCACCCACACACACACCCACACACCCACCCACCCACACACACCCACCCACCCACACACATCCACACACACCCACCCAAACACACACACACAAACACATCCACACACATACACCCACTCACACACACCCACCCACACACACACACACAAACACATCCACACGCATACACCCACTCACACACACCCACCCACACCCTACCACGCATACACACCCACCCACCCACACACACCCACCCACATACACATCCACACACACACATCCACACCCAACCACCCACACACACACACCCACACACACACATCCACACACACAAACACATCCACACACCCACACACATACCTACCCACCCACACACATACCCACAAACTCCCACCCACCCACTCACATCCACACATACCCACCCACACACACACATCCACACACACCCACACACACACATACCTACACACTCCCAACCACCCACACACATCCACACACACCCACCCACACCCAACCACGCACACACACCCACCCACCCACACACACATCCACACACACATCCACACCCAACCACCCACACACACCCACCCACTCACACACACACCCACCCACACACACACACCCACCCACACATACCCACCCACACCCAACCATGCACACACACCCACCCACCCACACATCCACACCCAACCACCCACATACCCACCCACACACACCCACCCACTCACACACACCCACCCACACACACACACACCCACACCCTACCACGCATACACACCCAACCACCCACATACACCCACCCACATACACATCCACACACACACATCCACACGCAACCACCCACACACACCCACCCACACACACCCACCCACACACACAAACACATCCACACACCCACACACATACCTACCCACCCACACACATACCCACAAACACCCACCCACCCACACACATCCACACACACACCCACACACACACACACACAAACACATCCACACACATACACCCACACACACCCACCCACCCACACACATACCCACACACACCCACCCACCCACACACAAACACCCACACAAACACATCCACACACACTCAACCACACACACACATCCACACACACACACACACCCACACACACACACATCCACACACGCACACACACATCCACACACACACCCACACACACCCGCGAACCCACACACACCCACCCACCCACACACATCCACACACACCCACACACATACACCCACCCACACACACATCCATACACACATCCACACCCACCCAACCATCGACACACACCCACCCACCCACACATTCACATACACCACGCACACACACATACCACACACACCCACCCACACATCCACATACACCACGCACACACACATACCACACACACCCACCCACACATACCACACACACCCACCCACACACATTCACACACACACATACACCCACCCACACACACATCCACAAACATCCACACATCCACACCCACACACATGCACACACACAGATACACACCCACACTCGCCCACCCACATACCCCCACCACACCCACACAGACACACACACATACCCAGACACACACACACACAAAGACACAGACACTCACACCCCCCACACACACCCCCATACACCCAAACATATCCACAAAAACACACCCACACACGCCCACACAAACACACACACACCCACATGCACACACCTTCACACCCCTACGTACACACCACCACCCACACACACACACCTACACACACTCCCACACATACCCACACTTACCCACAAACTCAGATACCCCCACACACACATACAAACACACCCACACACACACACACCTACCCACACACATACACAGTCACTCACCCACCCACACATCCACAAACACTAAATCGCGGAGGTCAGGAGGATGGGGGATAGAGATTCAAGGACCTGAATATATTGAAAGCTGGTTCATGTGAATTCCAGAGTCCAAAGTCAGAATCGAACGAGAAATTATTTCATGTCAATTTCAAGTTAATTTGTCGTGTTCACATTTCTGTTCTTGTTGTTGAAGCAGTTTCGCAGAGACGCTGTTTCTGTAGGCGCTGGTGTTAAATGTTCCCCCTGAGTCAGGGTAACTTGTTAATGGATAAATTGTAAGTTTTCACAAACAGCAATTAAACCTGGAACATTTGTTAATTTTAAATCTGAGATGGATAGATTTTTGTTCAGCAAAGATATCAAGGGATACGGGCCAAAGGCAGGTACATGGAGTTCGATCACAGATCAGCCATGATCTCATAAAATGGTGGGACAGGGTCGAGGGGCTGAATGGCCTCCTCCTGTTCCTATGTTTCTAAGAGCCGATGTTGAGCTTGGAGGAAACGCCTCTTGGCAATCAGGTCATTGCAGTTTCCCAATAATTAATTTCTGGATCCAACAAATTCAATCATGTTCACAGCCTTTAACCAACAATTACCTGAATCAAGGTCAGATATCCCAGCTCTGGGTTTCGGGGCAGCAAGGAAACATGGCAGGAGCAGGTCGTGTTCAATCCGCTGCGTTTGCTTCTGTTCGTTTATATCATTTTTCTTATGGTTGTTTGTCCACGTCTGTCCTCGGATCCGTATCAGTCAAAACTCATTGGCTCCAATCTGTCTCATTTCAACTAACCATTATCTGACACAATCACTGTCCAGAAAGCGACATAACCTTCCAGCAACCAAATGCCGAACAATCCAAATATAAATTGTTAAAAATTAACGAGATTAAGGACATCCAAGTCCATCTAACCATTGAACAGTTACACACACATCCTGATTGTGGCTCCACTCTGTCTAGCTTCAGCCAATCATTATCTTGCCCCATTGCTACCCTCCCTCTTTTTGTCTTGCACCATTATTCATTTTGCCATTTACTCACTCCTGCTTTCCACCCAAGCAGAGATATTCCCTTTTCTTCTCAACTCCCCTCCCATTTTTCTCTGCCTCTTACTGGTTAAAGGTGGTGACATCTCGGACCTTGACTACGTTTCCTCACAACCCACTTCTGTGAGGACTCTATTGTACTCTTGCAGTTCCCATGTCTCCACGGCAACTGTTTGGAGGATCCAACCTTCCACATCAGCATTTCCGATATGGTTTTCCTTTTTTCTCAATTGAGAATTCTCCCGGACTCTGATTGACTGGATCCTCATCAGTATCGGTTCTATTCCACACACTTCTGCTCTCATCCCTTCCCCTCCCTCCCACATCTCAATGTTGTTCCCCATAACAGTCCACCCAGCCTCTGTATTCAAAAGATCCTCCACTATTTCCCCCATGTCCTGTGTGATGCTTCCATGATACACATCTTCCCCTCCCCTTGCAGCGTTCCAAACAGACCATTCCCACTGCTCAGTCCTCATTCACTCCAACATCTCCTCGCTTTCAGGGGCACCTTTCCAGAAAAGCACAGGAGATGTGAGGACCTCGACCCCAAACACTCCCTCCAAGTGAAGCAGCGATTTCTCTGTACTTTCTTCAATTTAGTATATACTGTATTCACTGTTCACAATGCGATCTCAACACGGGGAAGGCCAAATGCAGACCGGGTAACTGCTTTGCCGAACATTCAGTTCACAAACATGAGTCCAAGCTTCCTGTTGCTTGTTATTTTCATTCTCCACCTCGCTCCCACTCGGACTTTTCAGTTTGTGATCCGCGACAATGTTCAAATAAAGTTCAACACAAGATTCAAAGCAGCAACTCGTCTTTTGACTGGGCAATTTGCAGTCTTTCCAGAAAGCCATTGTCCTGTAAGTGCTGTATTGAGTGAATGACTGAGCAAAGAGGACTATTACCAGCTGTCAGATTACTGGTTCCTAAAGGTGGGGTTTGTGATTTTGTAGAATGTGAGGAAAGATATGTGTGATGAATGGTATCGGTATAACTGTTGTAACCGTACCTTGCCTTTAATACATTGGCCCTTTAAGACCGGGCTTGGAACCCTGGGGGACTCCGCCTCTGGCTCCGCCCCAGGAAACGGTATATAAGATGATGCTCACTGGGCAGCGTGCTGTGACCACACTTCTCGGCAGCTGTCCGGTTCTCTGGTAATTAAAGCCTTTGAATTACTAATCTTCTCACCTGAGTAGTAATTGAGGGTATCTCAATTTAATTACCAGAAACATCAAGATGGACAGCGCTCTAAAGCCGGAGAAACTCAACCTAGACGCTCGGTCGCCGAGGCCCCAGAAATTTTTTAATATTGGCTCCGGTGCTTTGAGGCCTATCTAGACTCCTCAGAGACTGAAGTCGACGGCACTCGCAAGCTGAGCTTACTACATGCCCGGGTGGGCCACTGACTCTCCTCCGTGATCGAGGACGCTACGACATACGAAACTGCGGTCGAAATACTAAAGAAAAGCTTTGTAAAGCCGATTAACGAGGTACACGCCAGACATTTGCTCTCGACCTGCAGCCAGCGCTCCGGGGAAACTCTAGACGAATACGTGGAGAGACTCACTGCGCTCGCGAGGAACTGCAATCATAAAGAAGTGACAGCAGAAGTCCACATGAACTTACATATTCGTGATGCTTTTGTGTCCGGTATTAGGTCCTCGTACATCCAGCAGTGGCTCCTAGAAGACGGGGCAAAGGACCTCCAAGGCACGGTAATGGCTCACCTCTTCTCTAGAAACGGCCCACCGTAACCTCCGTACATACTCCACGGACCTTGTGAAACCCTCTCGATCCCCTCCAGACTCGGCCATACTACAGGCCTGCGCCGCGCGGCGATCCGCTCACTCCGGGGGTTCCCCATGCTATTTCTGTGGGCAAGGCCAGCGCCGATGTCAGCGTTGCCCGGCCCGCTCCGCGATCTGAAACAACTGCGGGAAGAAGGGGCACTTCACTAACGTCTGTCTGGCTGGGCCCAAAGGCTGCAAACAAAAGTCTCACCAGGCCCAGAAATCAAGCTCCCGGTCTCACAGGCCCCGTAACGCGGCCACGCAGTGGCCGGACACGCCTACTTCCGACGTGTCATCGACCTCGTGCAAGTCATGGGGGCGGCCATCTTGGCGGCAGCCATCTTCGAATCCCGACAGGTGCGACCGACGGCGGTGGCCATTTTGTGACTCCCGGCAGCCATTTTGTGAGTCCGACTCAACCGAGGACTCTGACTACCTGCAACTAGGAGCGATCACGCTCGATCAATCGCGGCCGAAGCACCTGCGGAACTCAATGATGTGGGTACAAATCAACGGCCATAACAGTCCCTGCCTATTCGACTCTGGGAGCACGGAGAGCTTTATTCATCCGGACATAGAACATAGAACATAGAACGATACAGCGCAGTACAAGCCCTTCGGCCCACGATGTTGCACCAACATGGGAAGTCAAAAAATAAAGGCCATCTAACCTACACTATGCCATTATCATCCATATGCTTATCCAATAAACTTTTAAATGCCCTCAATGTTGGCGAGTTCACTACTGTTGCAGGTAGGGCATTCCATGGCCTCACCACTCTTTGCGTAAAAAACCTACCTCTGACCTCTGTCTTATATCTATTACCCCTCAATTTAAGGCTATGTCCCCTCGTGCTAGCCACCTCCATCCGCGGGAGAAGGCTCTCACTGTCCACCCTATCTAACCCTCTGATCATTTTGTATGCCTCTATTAAGTCAGCTCTTAACCTTCTTCTCTCTAACGAAAACAACCTCAAGTCCATCAGCCTTTCCTCATAAGATTTTCCCTCCATACCAGGCAACATCCTGGTAAATCTCCTCTGCACCCGTTCCAAAGCTTCCACGTCCTTCCTATAATGAGGCGACCAGAACTGTACGCAATACTCCAAATGCGGCCGTACCAGAGTTTTGTACAGCTGCAACATGACCTCATGGCTCCGGAACTCAATCCCTCTACCAATAAAGGCCAACACACAATAGGCCTTCTTCACAACCCTATCAACCTGGGTGGCAACTTTCAGGGATCTATGTACATGGACACCGAGATCCCTCTGCTCATCCACACTACCAAGAATTTTACCATTAGCCAAATAGTCCGCATTCCTGTTATTCTTTCCAAAGTGAATCACCTCACACTTCTCTACATTAAACTCCATTTGCCACCTCTCAGCCCAGCTCTGCAGCTTATCTATGTCCCTCTGTAACCTGCAACATCCTTCTACACTGTCTACAACTCCACCGACTTTAGTGTCGTCTGCAAATTTACTCACCCAACCTTCTGTGCCCTCCCCTAGGTCATTCTGAACATTTGCCATCAACCACCACCCTCTGTCTTCTTTCAACTAGCCAATTTCTGATCCACATCTCTAAATCACCCTCAATCCCCAGCCTCCGTATTTTCTGCAATAGCCGACCATGGGGAACCTTATCAAACGCTTTACTGAAATCCATATACACCACATCAACTGCTCTACCCTCGTCTACCTGTTCAGTCACCTTCTCAAAGAACTCGATAAGGTTTGTGAGGCATGACCTACCCTTCACAAAACCATGTTGACTATCCCTAATCATATTATTCCTATCTAGATGATTATAAATCGTATCTCTTATAATCCTCTCCAAGACTTTACCCACAACAGACGTGAGGCTCACCGGCCTATAGTTACCGGTGTTATCTCTACTCCCCTTCTTGAACAGAGGGACAACATTTGCTATCCTCCAGTCCTCTGGCACTATTCCTGTAGCCAATGATGACATAACAATCAAAGCCAAAGGCTCAGCAATCTCTTCCCTGGCTTCCCAGAGAATCCTAGGATAAATCCCATCAGGCCCCGGGGACTTATCTATTTTCACCTTGTCCAGAATTGCCAACACTTCTTCCCTACGCACCTCAATGCCATCTACTCTAATAGCCTGGGTCTCAGCATTCTCCTCCACAACATTATCTTTTTCCTGAGTGAATACTGACGAAAAGTATTCATTTAGTATCTCGCTTATCTCCTCAGCCTCCACACACAACTTCCCACCACTGTCCTTGACTGGCCCTACTCTTACCCTAGTCATTCTTTTATTCCTGACATACCTATTGGGTTTTCCTTGATCCTACCTGCCAAAGACTTCTCATGTCCCCTCCTTGCTCGTCTTAGCTCTCTCTTTAGATCCTTCCTCGCTTCCTTGTACTATCAAGCGCCCCAACTGAAGCTTCATGCCTCATCTTCACATAGGCCTCCTTCTTCCTCTTAACAAGAGATTCCACTTCTTTGGTAAACCACGGTTCCCTTGCTCTACCCCTTCCTCCCTGCCTGACTGGTACGTACTTATCAAGAACACGCAATAGCTGTTCCTTGAACAAGCTCCACATATCCAGTGTGCCCAACCCTTGCAGCCTACTTCTCCAACCTACACATCCTAAGTCATGTCTAATGGCATCATAATTGCCCTTCCCCCAGCTATAACTCTTGCCCTGCGGGGTATACTTATCCCTTTCCATCACTAACGTAAAGGTCACCGCATTGTGGTCACTGTTTCCAAAGTGCTCACCTACCTCCAGATCTAACACCTGGCCTGGTTCATTACCCAAAACCAAATCCAATGTGGCCTCGCCTCTTGTTGGCCTGTCAACATATTGTGTCAGGAAACCCTCCTGCACACATTGTACAAAGAACGACCCATCTAATGTACTCGAACTATATCTTTTCCAGTCAATATTTGGAAAGTTAAAGTTTCCCATAACAACTACCCTGTTACTTTCGCTCTTTTCCAGAATCATCTTCGCCATCCTTTCCTCTACATCCCTAGAACTATTAGGTGGCCTATAGAAAACTCCCAACAGGGTGACCTCTCCTTTCCTGTTTCTAACCTCAGCCCATACTACCTCGGAAGAACAGTCCCCATCTAGCATCCTTTCCGCCACCGTAATACTATCCTTGACTAGCAGCGCCACACCTCCCCCTCTTTTGCCCCCTTCTCTGAGCTTACTAAAACACCTAAACCCCGGAACCTGCAACAACCATTCCTGTCCCTGCTCTATCCATGTCTCTGAAATGGCCACAACATCGAAGTCCCAGGTACCAACCCATGCTGCCAGTTCCCCTACCTTATTTCGTATACTCCTGGCATTGAAGTAGACACACTTCAAACCACCTACCTGAACACTGGCACCCTCCTGCGAAGTCAAATCTGTGCTCCTGACCTCTATACTCTCAATTTCCCGTGCCCATGGTAAGGCGCTGCTCCCTGCGCGTCCACCCCACCTCCCAAACTATCGCCTTCGCATCGGGGTCCCATTCGGTCCAAATCACGGGGTATTGTGTCGTGGACCTTGCGATTCAAGGCGCTGAATACACCCGCTTTAAACATTACATGCTCCCTCACCTCTGCGCCCCCCTGCTGCTCGGTCTGGACTTTCAGTGCAGCCACCGGAGCCTGACACTGAAGTCCGGCGGACCCCTGCCCCCACTCACAGTCTGCAGCCTGGTGACACTCAAAGTGGCGCCACCCCCCTCTTCGCGAACCTCACTCCCGACTGTAAGCCCATCGCCAGCAGGAGTCGCCGGTACAGTGCCCAAGACATGACTTTTATAAAGTCAGAGGTTCAGCGGCTACTAAAAGAGGGGGTCATAGAGGCCAGCAACAGCCCTTGGAGGGCTCAAATATTGGTAGTCCACTCCGGGGAAAAGCAACGAATGGTAGTGGATTATAGCCAGACCATAAACCGCTTTATGCAACTCGATGCTTACCCACTTCCCCGCCTAGCGGAAATGGTGAATCAAATCGCCCAGTATTGGGTATTCTCCACGGTCGACCTAAAATCGGCCTATCATCAACTCCCTATCCGCTCAGAGGACCGCCCCTATACGGCTTTCGAAGCAGCCGGTCAGCTGTTTCACTTCCTCAGGGTCCCTTTTGGTGTCACAAACGGAGTCTCTGTTTTCCAAAGGGCGTTGGATCAAATGGTGGACCAGTATGGCTTACGGGCTACCTTCCCGTACATGGACAACGTCACCATCTGCGGCCATGACCAGCAGGACCACGACGTAAACCTGAGGAAGTTCCTCCAGACTGCCCAGGCCCTGAACCTCAGATATAACAAAGAGAAATGCGTGTTCCACACAACCCGGCTCGCCATCCTCGGCTACGTCGTGGAAAATGGGATCCTAGGCCCAGACCCCGACTGCATGCGTCCCCTTAAGGAACTCCCCCCCCCCCCCGGTGCTTGGGGCTCTTCTCCTATTACGCCCAGTGGGTCCCCAGATATGCGGACAAAGCCCGGCCACTCATTATGACCACGGTTTTTCCGCTGACGGCTGAGGCCCAGTCGGCTTTCAGCCGTATCAAGGCCGACATCATCAAGGCCGCCATGCACGCGGTGGACGAAGCCATTCCTTTCCAGGTAGTAAGCGACGCGTCAGACGTCATCCTGGCTGCTACCCTCAATCAGGCGGGCAGACCAGTAGCGTTCTTCTCCCGAACCCTCATCGCCTCAGAAATTCGACACTCTGCAGTCGAGAAGGAGGCACAAGCCATAGTGGAGGCCGTGCGGCACTGGAGGCACTACCTAGCTGGTAGGAGATTCACCCTCGTCACCGACCAACGGTCGGTCGCCTTTATGTTCGATAACGCACAACGGGGCAAAATAAAGAACGACAAAATTCTGAGGTGGAGGATAGAGTTCTCCACCT
The DNA here is from genome assembly GCF_902713615.1 of Scyliorhinus canicula. NCBI lineage: Eukaryota > Metazoa > Chordata > Chondrichthyes > Carcharhiniformes > Scyliorhinidae > Scyliorhinus > Scyliorhinus canicula. Next base: position 143,690,189 of record NC_052160.1, read on the forward strand.
ATACGTACGATATTAAATATCGCCCGGGGAAGCTGACGAGTCCCCGGATGTCCTGTCCCGTGGCACGTGCGCCAACGTGCACAAAGACCGCCTGAGAGCCACCCACGATGACCTCTGCCACCCGGGGGTCACCCGGCTTGCCCATTTCATCAAGTCCCGCAACCTACCTTACTCCACAGAGGAGGTCAAGGCCATGACCAAGGCATGCCAGATCTGTGCGGAGTGTGATGCACCATCAATTGGACACGAGACGAAAATGAGATCCAAACAAAAGGCTTTAATGCACAAGATGTGTGCCCGACAGAAGAATGGCCGACTGCCGGGAAGCATGGGTTCTTATATCCCGCCTTGTAGGCGGAGCTACCTACCTCTCAGCCAATCGGCTGAGAGGCACATGACTTACCTGGGCCAATGGGCAGCGAGTCCTCTGCACCAATAGCAGCTCACTTCTAAGGTACCGTAATACCCCTAGTCATACTACCACATTCACCCCTTGTTGAAAAAGAAACGGGGGGGGGAAACGCGGGCATGAGGGGGCGGTGGTGTCCCGTGAGTACGTGAGACTGGTAGTATGACTAGAGATGTTTATGTCGTACCATCGCATCGACGATGGCTGCCCACCGACCCGTTACTTATGTGCAAAAGGAAAAAACAACAACTATGTACAGTGTGCATAATCGGGGGGGGGGGGGGGGGGGGGGGGGGGAGGGGGGAGGGGATGGGTGAACAGGTAAAGAACTAAAGAAAATCACAAGAGTCCATCCACAGGCAGAAGTCCACCAATAGGTCACATCGATTCAATCAGTCGAGTGGGCGCCTTCGATGTCCTGCTTGGCCTGCACAGCGGTGCCGGCAACGTCGGAGCGTTGATCGCCCGTGACTCCGGAAGCGATCATCTTGTTTCTGTGTCCGTACCCCTAGTCGGAGCCAGTGGGGGCCAGGCCGGGGGAGGGGGGCCCTGGCCGCTGGGCTGTGGGGTCGTCGGTGCTGGGGGCAATGGAGGACGGGGGGGGGTGTGCGCTGATGTTGGGGGGTGTGGCCGAGATCCGGCGGGTGCCAGGTCCGGAGGGAGACCGTGTCCTGTCGGCCGTCAGGATACTCCACATACGCGTATTGCGGGTTTGCGTGGAGTAGCTGGACTCTTTCGACCAACAGGTCCGACTTGTGCACCCGCACGTGTTTCCGGAGCAGAATAGGCCCGGGGGCAGCCAGCCAGGTCGGGAGCGGAGTCCCTGAGGAAGACTTCCTGGGAAAAACGAGAAGACGTTCGTGAGGCGTTTGGTTAGTGGCGGTACAGAGAAGTGACCGGATAGAATGGAGGGCGTCTGGGAGGACCTCTTGCCAGTGGGAGACTGGGAGATTTCTGGACCGTAGGGGCAGCAGGACGGTCTTCCAGACCGTACCGTTCTCCCCCTCGACCTGACCGTTACCCCGGGGGTTGTAACTGGTCGTCCTGCTGGAGGCGATGCCCCTGCTGAGCAGGAATTGACGCAGCTAGTCGCTCATAAATGAGGACCCCCAATCGCTATGAATGTAAGCGGGGTAACCGAACAGGGAGAAGATATTATGCAGGGCTTTGATAATGGTGGTTGTGGTCATGTCGGGGCAGGGGATGGCAAATGGGAAGCGGGAGTACTCATCAATCACGTTGAGGAAGTACGTGTTGCAGTTGTTGGAGGGGAGGGGACCTTTGAAGTCCATGCTGAGACGTTCAAAGGGGCGGGAAGCCTTTATAAGATGCGCTTGTTCGGGGTGGTAGAAGTGCGGCTTGCACTCCTGCAGATGTGGCAGTCCCTGGTCACTGTCCTGACCTCCTTGATGGAGTAGGGCAGGTTACGGGTCTTTACAAAATGGAAAAAGCGGGTGACCCCCGGGTGGCAGAGGTCCGCGTGGAGGGTTCGGAGACGGTCCACTTGTGCATTGGCACAGGGGCCATGGGACAGGGCATCGAGAGGCTCCTTTAGCTTCCCAGGACGATACAAGATGTCGTAGTTGTACGTGGACAACTCAATCCACCACCGCAAGATTTTATCGTTCTTTATCAAACATGAAGGCCACTGACCGTTGGTCTGTGAGGAGGGTAAACCTCCTGCAGGCCAGATAGTGCCTCCAATGTCGCACAGCTTCAACTATGGCCTATGCTTCCTTCTCGACCGAGGAATGGCGGATTTCGGAAGCGTGGAGGGTACAGGAGAAGAAGGCCATGGGTCTGCCCGCTTGATTGAGGGTGGCCGCCAGAGCAACATCAGACGTGTCGCTCTCGACTTGAAAGGGGAGGAACTCATCGATAGCGCGCATCGTGGCCTTTGCGATGTCTGCTTTGATGCAGCTAAAGGCCTGGCGGGCCTCCATCGACAGGGGGAATGTGGTGGACTGGATGAGGGGACGGGCTTTGTCGGTGTAATTGGGGACCCACTGGGAGTAATATGAAAAGAAGCCCAAACAGCGCTTGAGGGCTTTGAGGGAATGGGGGAGGGGGAGCTCCATCAGGGAGCGCATGCATTCGGGGTCGGGGCCTATCACTCCGTTACGCACTACGTAGCCGAGGATGGCTAGACGGTCGGTGCTAAACACGCACTTATCCTTATTGTAGGTCAGGTTAAGGAGTTTTGCGGTACGGAGGAATTTGCGGAGGTTGGTGTTGTGGTCCTGCTGGTCGTGGCCGCAGATGGTGACATTGTCGAGATACGGGAAGGTTGCCCGTAAACCGTGTTGGTCACCCATTCGGTCCATCTCCCTTTGGAAGACCGAGACCCCATTCGTGACACCGAAAGGAACCCTTAAAAGGTGGTAGAGTCGCCCATCCGCTTCGAACGCAGTGTACTTTCGGTCACTAGCGCGGATGGGGAGCTGATGGTAGGCGGACTTGAGGTCCACCGTGGAAAAAACCTTGTACTGCGCGATCCTGTTGACCAGGTCGGAGATACGTGGGAGAGGATACGCGTCCAGCTGTGTAAACCTGTTGATGGTCTGACTGTAGTCTATGATCATCCGATTTTTCTCCCCGGTCTTAACCACCAGCACTTGTGCTGGCCAGGGGCTGTTGCTGGCCTCGATAACCCCTTCCTTCAGAAGCCTTTGGACTTCGGACCTGATGAAGGTCCGGTCCTGGGCACTGTACCATCTGCTCCTGGTGGCAACGGGTTTGCAATCCGGGGTGAGGTTTGCAAACAAGGACGGGGGATCGACCTTGAGGGACACGAGGCTGCAGACAGTAAGGGGGGGCAAAGGGCCGCTGAATTTGAACGTTAAGCTCTGGAGGTTGCACTGGAAATCTAACCCCAGGAATGCCGCCGTGCAGAGGTGGGAAGGACGAAGAGCTTATAATTTTTAAACTTCCTCCCCTAGACCGCGAGGTCCGCTATGCAGCACCCTGTGATCTGGACCGAGTGCGAACCGGAGGCCAGAGCGATTCTTGTTTTACCGGGTAAACGGGAAGTGCGCAGCGTCTTACCGTGGAGGGGTGGATGAAACTTTCCGTGCTCCTGGAGTCCAACAGGCTGCTCGCCGCGTGGTCGTTGAGAAGGATCTTCATGGTCGCCGTGGACAGCGTGCGGGGCCGTGACTGATCCAATGTTACTGAGGCGAGTCGTGGCAGGAACTCCGATTCGTCATCCGGCAGCGAGTGGTCACTTGCGGGGTCCTCGGTGCCGATACAAGATGGCGGCGCCCGTTGGCCGCACGTGGTGGGGGGTGAACAAAATGGCAGCGCCCGGGGATCGCACGTGGCATCGGGGGCCAACCTGTAAAAGCTGCGGCAAAAAGGGCCATTTTGCGGCCGTTTGCCAGTCAAAGGCGTTCGCTGCAGTCCCGAGCATCGACCGCGGGTCCCCCCCCCGCGCGGCCCGCGGACCTCGCTACCCCCATCCCCCACCGTCACGAGTGATCACCGGGTGCCGTTGCGATTAGCGACATCTATAGAGGAGGCGAGGGCCCGTGCCTCGGTGCGGCTTAAAGTTTCTTTCTCTAAGAGTCTCTGGCGGATCTGGGAAGATTGAATATCCGCAACGAAAGCATCTCTAATTAAAAGTTCGGTGTGTTCGGCAGCAGAAACCTGTGGGCAGGCGCAATTTCTCCCCAGAACAAGGAGGGTCTGATAGAATTTGTCTAAAGACTCACCGGGGAATTGCTGTTTCGTGGCCAGTAAGTGCCGTGCGTAGACCTGGTTCACCGGCCGGATGAAATGTCCCTTAAGCAAGTCCATGGCTGCGTCACAGTCTGTTGTGTCCTCTATGAGCATGTACACGGCGGTGCCAACGCATGAGTGGACGATATGCAGTGGGGGGGGGGGGGATTGACGTGCGTCCAAGACGTGCCAGATCATCGATATCGATACCACCATTACAAGAGAACAGCACCCACCAGGTACGTGATACATACACATGCGACTCGGCCAACATTGTCTACCTCATACGCTGCAGGAAAGGATGTCCCGAAGCGTGGTACATTGGTGAGACCATGCAGACGCTGCGACAACGGATGAACGGACATCGTGTGACAATCGCCAGGCAGAAATGTTCTCTTCCAGTCGCGAAACACTTCAGCAGTCGAGGGCATTCAGCCTCTGATCTCCGGGTAAGCGTTCTCCAAGGCGGCCTTCAGGATGCGCGACAACGCAGTATCGCCGAGCAGAAACCTATCGTCAAGTTCCGCACACATGAGTACGGCCTCAACCAGGACCTGGGATTTATGTTGCATTTTATTAGATTGGATTTGGATTTGTTTATTGTCACGTGTACCGAGGTACAGTGAAAAGTATTTTTCTGCAAGCTGCTCAACAGATCATTCAGTACATGGAAGAAAAGGGAATTAAACAAAATTCAAGAAAATACATGAGAATACATAATAGGGCAACACAAGATATACAATGTAACTACATAAGCATTGGCATCGGTTGAAGCATACAGGGTGTAGTGTTAATGAGGTCAGTCAATAAGAGGGTCATTTAGGAGTCTGGTGACAGTGGGGAAGAAGCTGTTTTTGAGTCTGCTCGTGCGTGTTCTCAGACTTCTGAATCTCCTGCCCGATGGAAGAAGTTGGAAAAGTGAGTAAGCCGGGTGGGAGGGATCCTTGATTATGCTGCCTGCTTTCCCCCGGCAGCGGGAGGTGTAGAAGGAATCAATGGATGGGAGGCAGGTTTGTGTGATGGACTGGGCGGTATTCACGACTCTCTGAAGTTCCTTGCGGTCCTGGGCTGAGCAGTTGCCATACCAGGCTGTGATGCAGCCCGATAGGATGCTTTCTATAGTGCATCTGCAAAAGTTGATAAGGGTTAATGTGGACATGCCGAATTTCCTTAGTTTCCTGAGGAAGTATAGGCACTGTTGTGCTTTCTTGGTGATAGTGTCGACGTGAGTGGACCAGGACAGATTTTTGGTGATGTGCACCCCTAGGAATTTGAAACTGCTAAACATCTCCACCTCGGCTCCATTGATGCTGACAGGGGTGTGTACAGTACTTTGCTTCCTGAAGTCGATGACCAGCTCTTTAGTTTTGCTGGCATTGAGGGAGAGATTGTTGTCATTACACCACTCCACTAGGTTCTCTATCCCCCTCCTGTATTCGGACTCGTCGTTATTCGAGATCCGGCCCACTATGGTCGTATCGTCAGCAAACTTGTAGATGGAGTTGGAACCAAGTTTTGCCACGCAGTCGTGTGTGTACAGGGAGGCGAGTAGGGGGCTACGTACGCAGCCTTGCGGGGCACCGGTATTGAGGACTATTGTGGAGGAGGTGTTGGTGTTCATTCTTACTGACTGTGGTCTGTGATTGTGATTTGCCCCCCCACCATCTGGCCTGGGCTTGCGAAATCCTACCAACTGTCCTGGCTTGAGACAATTCACACCTCATTAACCTGGGATCACCCTCTACCTCTGGATCTGTAATGATTTGATTACCCGCAAATGCTCGCATTCCAAGCATTGTCTGGCATCTCTGACTTTGTTGTATAAATGTTTCTAGATCATATCTCTCCATTCACCTGAGGAAGGAGCAGTGCTCCGAAAGCTAGTGTTTGAAACAAACCTGTTGGATATTAATCTGGTGTTGTAAAGCTTCTTACTTTGGACAAGTAAACCATCAGCTGGTTACCACTTACTGGGCCCCATTAGCTGATTAATCAGTACTCTTCCACGTTGAAGACAATTTGGAGGTAGGACTGAGGGTGACGAAAATACTCTTTGCCCCTTTGCCTTAAATCATGCCACCTTGCCATTTTCCCCAGCCTTCCTTCCCCATTTCCCCCATTTTATTTATCAGCCTCACCCTCAGCATGCACCCCACCCCCGGTCAAACTTCTTATCAGTCAAGCTTGGGGCGGGGGGGGGGGGGGTCTGAAGGAGTTCCACAGCACAGAGCTTTTGTGGATAACAATGTCAGACACCAGGGGCAAAAGACCCCTGTTCACTCCCCTACTGCAGGCGTAGTACTGGCAACCATCTGAAGTGGAGGGTATACAAGTCCCACAGCACAGTGCTGTCCTCACAGATAACATTGGCATAGAGCAGGAGGGCACCAGGCTCAGACCCAGCAATGTAGTATTACTGCAACAAGAATAGCGCAGCGCTATGTCAGGTCGGCTAAATATGTTACACTCACCTTGAATTAGCACTGAACTGAGGTCTGACGTCTGCTCCTCATTTATTTTCAAACAGTTTTGTGATTGACATAAGATTGAAAGGCATGAGGAGATTGGGACAAGCAACTGTTTAAATTCATGAGATGTAAACGGTGTTCATGCCACCAGACAGCAGGAACACCGAGTTGCCATTACCCACCATTGGGAGAATTGCCCGATGTTTATGTCGGTGGATTTCCAGTTTTGGCTGGCTGCCAGATTCTCTGCTGTCACCCACCTCGAATCCCACCGCGGCCGAGTTGGGAGATTTCTGCTCAGTTTCAAGTCTGTAACCTCCCAGCAGAACCGAACATGACAATCGTCTGGCCAAATATCTCCTCATATGGCACAGTGTCAAGTTTTGTACAAACACCCTCCTGTAAATTGTATGGAATATTAAAATGCAATTTGTTATTGTGCTGAAAAGATTTTAAAAATCCTCAGAAATCAAAAGATCGAGCAGGATCATCGTTTACAGTGTCCAGATGTCGTTTTCAAATTCATTCAATTCCAACACCATTGTTTCTGTTGCCATTGACAAACAGTCACACTTTTCTGTTTCTGCATGATTCTCTGCTATCTATTTTTACAAATAAAACATCTTTCTTCTGAACAGATATATGTCATCGCAATCAGTTCACTGGCATGAAGATACAGCTGTGGTTATTTTGACACAATCTTGCCTTGATGCTCGACAAACACATTATCAAACTGATTTTCATTTTCTGTGCTTTAATTTACATTCATATTTTGATGCAACAAGTCACAATCAAATCTGTTCATTACTGTTACATTAATTAAGGCCAACTGCATCAACAACAATTTTCATCAAAGATCAAATTATCAGGACAAATCATGTATAAGGGATGGCCTTCATCACAAAGGTGATGTTTCTGCCGATCACTTGGTTCAACATGAAACCCATTAGACTTGCCACACCACCCTTCAATTATATTGGTGTCAGATCCAATAGCTGTGATTTGAGGGTGTTGAGAATAGTGGTTGTGATGTGATCCTGGATCCGATCAAGTGCTGCATCCTGGAAAACAAAATGGGGATAGTATTTGAATAACTTTGGCTTTATCACTTTGATGGAGATTTTCATTCTCTTGTCAGACTCCATTTCCACCACCCCACCCACCACCCCGCCCGCCCACACACACACACCCACAGTAACACACACATACCAACTCACACGCACACCCAGACAATCCTATAACACACATTCTCCAAATGCACGCACACACACACATATACATAGGGCAGAATTCTCCGCTCCCCGCGTGGTGTGGGAGAATTGTGCGAGGGCCTCCCGACATTTTTTATGTCCCCCCTGGTGCCCCCGCGATTCTCCCCCCCCCCCCCCTCGGGAAAATTGGCGCTCGCCGTTTTTCACGGCGACCGGCGATTCTCTGAGCCCGATGGGCCGAGCGGCCGGCCCTTCACGCCCGTTTCACCACGGCAGCAACCACACCTGGTCGCTGCATTTGTGAAACGGGCACCGGATGCCCGTTTGGGGCATCCAGGGGCCCGATTAGGATGGGAGAACCGCGACTGTGCTCCGGAGGGGACAGGCCCGCGATCGGTGCCCACCGATCGTCAGGCCTGCGTCCAAAACGGACACACTCTTTCCCCTCCGCCGCCTGGCAAGATCAAGCCGGGCGGCGGTTGAGAAAGATGGCACCGCACATACGCGGGTTTCTGCGCATGCGTGGATGACATCCGCAAAGCGCCATTCGGGCGTCATTTCCGGCGGCCGAGGTCGCGGCCGGGAACGACGGGGGCCCGCTCCTATCCCCCCGGGTGGGGGTGAATTAGGTGCGGGGAGCGGGCCCTGAGGCCGTCGTGAACCTCGGTCGAGTAAATTCTATGGCCGATTTTTGGAACCGGCGGAGAATACCGCCCATAGAATTTACAGTGCAGAAGGAGGCCATTCGGCCCATCGAGTCTACACCGGCTCTTGGAAAGAGCACCCTACCTAAGGTCAACACCTCCACCCTATCCCAATAAGCCAGTAACCCCACCCAACACTAAGGGCAATTTTGGACACTAAGGACAATTTATCATGGCCAATCCACCTAACCTGCACATCTTTGGACTGTGGGAGGAAACCGGAGCACCCAGAGGAAACCCACCCACACACGGGGTGGATGTGCAGACTCCGCACAGACAGTGACCCAAGCCGGAATCGAACCTGGGATCCTGGAGCTGTGAAGCTATTGTGCTATCCACAATGCTACTGTGCTGCCCTACATACACGCCCACCCTCACATACACACATATACCAACACCCACCCCCCCCCACACGCTCACACATATACACATACACACCCACCCTCACAGTCAGATACACAAACACCAAGACATACCTACGCATACCCGACACACCCACACACATACAAACACACACATATTCTCATATACACATGCACGTATATCCCCTCACCCCCCCCCCTCCCCCCACACACACACACTCACATATAGACCCACACAAACACCCTCACACACTCACACTGACATGGAGAAGGCAAAGGAGACACTGCAACAGTCAGAGTGGACATGACTGAAGTGATGGAGGAAGGATTTTAGGAGGATCTATAGGGAGACAGGGATGGTGAAAGCATTAGGATCAAAGCTCCGGACAGTAAGACAGTTGGAGTAAAGGATAAACGAGAGATAGAAGTAGGAAATGCCGGGCACGATTCAGTGACCGCATTGCGTCTGGCGTGGATCCAGGTGTGCCAGGTGAATAGTGGGAGGGCAAAATCGAGCTTCGTACTGGGCGCAAACTATGTAGCGATTCATACGACCTAGACCCGATGTCGAGCTCCGGCTCGCACCCAGAAATGGAGAGAATATCATTAGCCCTCATTTGCATTCATTTCAATCTCATTAAAGAGATTGAATTTGAATGCAGTGGCCTCCTGGGAATTACCAGATTCCCCAGCGGGAAATCACAAGGGCGTCGTTTAGTACTCCTTTTCAAAAACCTAAAACTGCCGCAACGGTTACTGAGAGAAAATGAGGAGGTGAGTAGCTATTTCCATTGTCCAGCATGCAGCGTAACGGCATCAGAGCTGCTGCATCAGTGCTCAGAGTGGGTTTGGTATCCCTCAGGGGGTGTTTGACCGGTTGGCGGGAGGGGGTACACACACTCAGGGCAGCTGGGCTTGTTCGAGTGGCATCCCCATCAGGGCCCGCCGCTGGGTCGGGGTGGCTGAAGGATTTTGCGTCTGTGAGGCCTTCAAGCCATCTTTAAATATTGTGGAGACCCATAACAGGGGCAACTACAGCCGCTACATATCTGCCCGACCAAACGCTTCCAGGACAGAGCCCTGCTATCCTGAAATTAGATTTCACTCCTTTTAACTGTGAGCAGCCTCTAGCTTCACAGCTGAAGGTTATTTCAAATGAGGAATCAGTCTTATTAGTTGCTCCTCAACTCTCAAGACCCTCTCGAGGGTACACGTGCCATGCCTCAAGAGGATAATGAATGAAGTGGATGTTCAGCAAACTTTTCTTTTGCCCAACAAACTTTGATGTCTAAACAGTGTGCCTGAACTCAAGGAGTAAAGCACCATAGATGCAGCTGCCAACAATCAAACACTTAAGAACAGCGATTTACCACTGATGGATCTTCTCTCGGCCACAGGGTAAGTGTGTGGATGAGCAGAGGGCAGCTGAGCTCCTGAATGTTGCCAGCAGAGGTCTGGCATCTGGTGGTTCCTGATGTTGCTGGGGGTACGTGAGGAGAGCAAGGTTAGCCAGCACAACTGGCCCGCTGGTTGGAACTCTGAGAGAAGGCAGGGCAGGTAAGAGTGGGGAGGCTTGAGGTATTTGAGGGCCAGGGGTGGAAGCCCTACCTAATTGTCAGTCTCTTACCCTCTCCAAATCCTTCCAGGCAAAACAATGTTTGCTGGAGTTGATACCGCTAGGCTGTCCAGGCGTTGCTTGTGGCAGCCGAGGTGGGCAGACACCAGAGATGTCATCAACACTAACGCAGGAAGGGGGTGGCACATGTGCAGGGGACTGTCACACACAGGGAAGACCAAGGCAGTATAGCTGATCCTGCTACTGGTCCTCTGACTCCCTCGGAGGAACAAGATAGCCGATATCTCCTCCAGGGCATCTAGGAGTTTGGCCAGGTCGTTATCTTCAAAGTGAAGAGCCGGTCTGTGCACTGCTATGCTTGTGTGTTGACTGGGATTAAGTAGTGAGGGAGCGTTTAAACAGAGCTCTCCTTTGTTACCAGCGAGGTACTGAGGTGTGATTCAGCTGAATCAGACGCCGAGGCAGCCAGTAATGTTGAGAATCTCGTGGGGCCCATTTTTTGCACTAAATCCTATTGAATATGGGCCACAATCTTCTCAATGCGGCCATTGCAAAACACCCCGTTAAACGCACACAAAACCGTACTTTGAGATTTTTCTGTTGAATCGCGTCTGTAGATATGGAGGTTAGCGCACAGACCTGAAGGAGAATGAGGAGGATACGTGGATTGAGACCATGGAAAGAATTTGAAAGCCTCATTGAGAACTGGCTTTTGCATTTGACCTACTCACACCTTCTCCCAAGATCATTGAAACATCATTTGTAGTTTCAAATCTCTATACTTTTAGACATCTTGACATTGCCATTATTTGTGTAGCATTTATATCTTTACAAAAATACCATTCAGCCTCCCATGGCCCTGGACATGAGTAAGTGGAGACTTCAGGCAGGAATTGGGTTATTGGGTGGGGAATAATTGGATCAATGCTTTGATGTCATAATGTTCTCATTGGGAGTCCAAAAATATGCCATTATTGTTAGAATAGAGTTTCATATTACTATGTCACGTGTTACAGGAAAACATACTGCAAATTGCAAACCAGCTATGAGGGAATTGAAACATTATGCTCTATATTTCTCTTAGAATATTTAGAAAGACATGCTCATTTCCACCTCGAAAGAATCCAAATTGAGTGGCAGGATAGCACACTGGGTCACTGTCTATGCGGAGTCTGCACGTTCTCCCCGTGTCTGCGTGGGTTTCCTCCGGGTGCTCCGGTTTCCTCCCACAAGTCCCGAAAGACGTGCTGTTAGGTAATTTGGAGATTCTGAATTCTCCCTCTGTGTACCCAAACAGGCGTCGGAATGTGGCGACTAGGGGCTTTTCACAGTAACTTCATTGCAGTGTTAATGTAAGCCTACTTGTGACAATAAAGATTATTATTATTATTATACCTCGGTCACTAATACAAATCAAGATAAGCAGTGACCCAAATATCTGAAGCCCCACAATGCATCCATTCACCCCTAACTCTGTCTCCTGTCATTCATTCAACTTCACACCCATGCTGCCACTGTTGCTTTCATCCCATTGGCCTTGACTTTGATGATGAGCCATTTCGATGGAACCTTTGGAAGTTTTTGCACACATCAGTCACTTCACTCTCAACAACCCTGGTCTGTTGTCGGGATTAAATAAGTTAGTTAAACGGGATTTTCCCTTCACAAACCCAGGTTGGCTTTCTTTAATTAAGGCACATTTACCCAACTAACTGTTCATTCTGTGACGGGGTATCATTGCTAAAGTTGAAATAGTCTGGATTGCCATTGCTTGGGTTAGCCTACATCCTATTTTGAATAGAGAGGAAACATTTTCAAATCTCCAGACTTTTGGCACCACTCCTGCTCCCTTACATGAAGCCGATAGGTCTTCAATTTTAGCTGGGTTACATATAATAATTTACCAGAATCATTAATGTTCAGGTGTATCTTCAATGTGCTGATCAAAGGATAAGCCCCTTGACCACAGTGAGACCCACTGTAATCATCCAGATCCAAAGTCCAGACCATGGCACCCCCAAAGCTGTTGTCCTTCAGCCACTGAACCTACAAGTGAAAAGATATAAAAATGCAATTAAAATGTGATGAATAAAATTGGCACTTTGTTGATAATGTAATGCTTTTCCTTCTAAAAAATATTATTTCTGATTTATTGGCTGCAAAGCGACTCTACTAGCCTCTGAATACTCAATTCCCAAACATGTAGAGAAGAGGCAAAAAGGAAGGAGACCTTCACAATGAATGGTTAACATGCTTTTGTTTTGTCATTTCTGGGACGTACTCTGGGGAAAAAGAAACAGCAGCAGGCTTTGTAATGCCATGGAAATTAGTTGGGAGAAGTCGAACTGGGCCTTCTACTTCAGTTTTCCTTGGGAATGATAATTGTTTAGTGGGATACATGAAGAAACTGTTACTGTCCCTCAGACCCAGCTCTCCTCAGGCAGGAGGGTCTGAGATTGCAGGCAATAAGAGGACCGGGCCTAACAGGGTAAGATGCCTTTCAGGCCACTCTGGAATCAGCTCAGGTGAGGCACCGTACACCTTGGGGATGTTGTGGCAAGAGAACAATGAGGCATTGCTGCCATCATTCCCAGATGTTTCTTTTCATGTCAGCATGTTTTCCAATGAAAACTGCAACCAAATTAGATTGCACTGAGCTGCTTTCTATCAGAATTCACATAATAGCTTGAGATCAGCTTATAGCTCTTTTGTTTATTGTTCCTTCGGTGAGTAATGTCAAAGGGCATTCTACTGGTCCAAGCTGCCAACATTAAACATCCAGAGTTCTGTCAATAACCTTTCACCAGACAAGGGCCGGAATCTCCGATGACTGAAATCGCGTTTGGCGACAGGGAGGAGAATCCTCAATGACGACATTATCAGGAGCGGGGCTGCTTTCGGAATGCTCCGCTCCATGCCGCACGGCGTATCCAAGGCCTCAGACCATTGCCCCCCCGTGATGCTCCGTCCCGGACCGACCGAGTGGGTCTCTCATGGTCTCGCCCGTCGGGAACTCAGTGTAGCAGCTGCGGACTCAGAGCAGCGGCGCCACAGTCAGGGTAGGGCCAATCCAAGGGCAGAGGGGGGCATTATTCGGGGCTGGGGACACTGAAGGGGGGCAGTCCTGGTGCGCGAGCCAGCTGAAGGGGGGGGGGAGAACTATTTTTGCGGTTCGGGTCTGCGGGCTGCGTCAGCCATGAAACACAGCATGGCCGCTGCAGGTGGCCGCCGTGCGCCTGCGCGACCCTGGACCCCGCAATGCTCCGGGCCGTATCGGTGCTCTACGCTGCCTGGCTGCCAGCCCTCCTCCCCCAGAGCAGAGAATCGGTGGCCGTCTTGCGCTATTTTTCCTGGTACCACCGTTTTCACGCCGGCGTGGGGACTTAGTCTCCCAAACGGAGAATCCAGCCCAAGATCTATTTACTTCCACTATAAGAATGGAATATTATCCATGCTTCTTATTTTCCAATATTTAAAAACCTTAACACACTGAGTGATTTTTTAATAAGTGAACAACATTACTGAAAAAGAAAAACGATTTCCTGGAAAAACGCAGCAACTCGATCGGCGCAGGCTGGGAGGGCCGAAGGGCCTGTTCCTGTGCTGTAATTTTTTTTTGTTCTTTTGTTCTAACTCGGGCATTTATGGAGAGAGAAACAGTTAATGTTTTGAGTCAGTAAGGCTCTTTTTCCAAGCTAAAGAAAGGGTGAAACTGTGGTGAGATAACCACTGTAGTTATGCGTACTGCAGTAGGGGGATGTATGCCTGTACCTGTAATACAGGTTCCTCCGGTCAGCCCCTGCCGGCTAGCTCCGCCCACAGGGAGCTTATGTATAAATGTATGAGAGCTGCTCAGACCCTCAGTCTACAGTTGCGGATGGAGGGACAACATCGTACAGCAATAAAGCCTCTATTGTACTAGTCTCTCGGCTTTGAGTATAATTGTTAGCGCCACAGAAACGTGCTAGATTTTATATTGTTAGAGAGTGGGGTGGAGCAGACGGAGCAACTCACCACCTTGCTGTCCTGCCCACAAGTCCATGCTGTTCCAGTGATACCCTATGCCAACTCGAGGAACAGCACCTCCTCTTCCGATTAGGCACTTTACTGCCTTCTGGACTCCACATTGGGTTCAAAATCTGTGTACTTTCTTCTCCAACTGGGGCTCCTTTTTGAATCCAGAAATGTTGTTGCCCTAAACGCCACCATCCTCAACCCCCACAACAGGGCCATCTGTCACTTGTTTTTCAGTTTTGTTTTCACTGAGCACTGAACTTTGCTCTCCTATTAGATATTCTTACCTTCTATAGCTCTTCACGGTGCCATTAACACTTCCTCTCTCTTGACGTGTGTAGTTTCTCCCAGCTCACACCAATCACTGACGTTCTATTTGGCTCCCCCTCTCTAACAGTACAAAATCCCTCACATTTCTCCCTCTCTCCAACTCAGAAGGAGAGCCACATAGACTCAAAATGTTAATACTTCTTTATCTCTCCACAGACGCTGCCAGGCCTACTGAGGTTTTATGGCATTTTCGTTTGATTTCAGATTTCCAGCGTTTGTAGTTTTTTGCTTTTATTTCAATATTTCATAACCAGGCGTGGGCAGCACAGTAGCATTGTGGATAGCATAATTGCTTCACAGCTCCACGGTCCCAGGTTCTATTCCCCGCTGGGTCACTGTCTGTGCGGAGTCTGCACATCCTCCCCGTGTGTGCGTAGGTTTCCTCCGGGTGCTCCGGTTTCCTCCCACAGTCCAAAGATGTGCAGGTTAGGTGGATTGGCCACGATAAATTGCCCTTAGTATCTAAAATTGCCCTTAGTGTTGGGTGGGGTTACTAGGTTATTGGGATAGGGTGGATGTGTTGAACTTGGGTAGGGTGCTCTTTCCAAGAGCCGGTGCAGACTCGATGGGCCAAGTGGCCTCCTTCTGCACTGTAAATTCTATAATTCTATGACTATGATTAAGCTGATGATTGAACAAAAATCCCCACTGATTAATAAGATTAACTCATGGGGCCCTGTGTAGCTCTCGGCTCTTATTGGACCCCAAGTTGAATACTTAAGCAATAAGTGTGGCAGTACATTTTGAGCACGTACTTTGGTTATAAAACTCTGCTGATTGTCATATCCAAACCATTGATTATCTGAGAATGCATAAGGTGCTTGTTGGTCTTGAATAATTACTGTTGTAGCAGTTCTCAAAAATGGGCAGAGCTGTGAATCAAAATTAATAAGTATTATTAACACGCCAGACAACTTAATGCTGTTTTGCAACATTTTAGTTCAGTTTGCACTCAGTATTTTGTCAAATCTCATCGTTAATTAATCAAAGATATTTAACCAGAGCTGAAAAGAATGTTGATGTTACCAGAAAAGAATAATTCTCTTAAAGTAAGCTATTACCAAAACACATTTTAAAGGGTTATTGAGCAATGAATGGGTTTGTTTCTTTTTTAATAATAATAGCGAGGAATCACAAAGCGACGGGGAGTTATCAACTCAGCAAATCTTTTTCAAAGACAGAGTGTGTGAACATTTTAAATGTTCACAGCTCAGTCGTGTACATTTTATCTCCTTTTCTAATAAATATCATACAGGCAGATCATTCCTGTAGGATCTTGCCACTTGCCAAATGACTGTTGTGATTGTTCGTTGTACTTGAAACACACAATGATGTCTCTGCCACCTGTTGGAAGATGTGATATAAAGCTGCTGGGTCTTCCCTGAAAGTTCCATTGACCTCCAATCAGATTTGGTGGAAGATGTACAGAAATTCTGCAGGAACAACATTATTGTCTACGTATGCCATTTTGTTAGGTTTTGTGCTGCAGCTTTTGTTTTGGGTGGGGGGGGGGGGGGGGGGCTGTTTGTAGAGGTGGATAGGGAGCAGCATAGGGGACACTATGAAAATTCTGCCCAATATTTTTCAACAAATTTAATCCTGGTTACTTTCCTGATTTACTTTGAATGGAATTCTCTGTTTGAGAGTCTAAGGGGTGAATTATCCGCCGTCGGGCTTTCTCTATACCTGGCAGGATTCCCGCGCGTTCCCGCAGGACAGGATCGGCCATGATAAATTGCCCTTAAGTGTCCCAAAAAAGGTTATTGGTTACGGGGATAGGGTGGAGGCATAGGGTTGGGTGCTCTTTCCAACAGCCGGTGCAGACTCAATGGGCCGAATAGCCTCCTTCTGCTCTGTAAATTCTATGATTCTCTGATTGAGCTTGGCCACGCCCATCCCGGTAATGGAGCTTGGCCACACCCAGCCCAGTGATGGCTTCGCTGTGGTCTGAGGGTTTCCAGAGTGGCGGCCTGGGTGGGCTCTCAAATGACCAGAGGCTCTCAGTCAGCAGAATGAGCAGCCAGGAGCCTGTAACTTGTACCAAATGTGTGTAGTAATGGCGGTCTGCGTGAGGCCACCTTCATCCCGGGAGGGGGGGACCCCGAATCCACAGCTCTGACAGTAAATATCTCCCCGCTACTCCTCCCAGCCCTGACAGCCACCCCAACCGCCCCCAGCCCACCCCATCCCACTCCCTAGCAAGCGCTGCAGTTTTTAACAATTTTACAAACTTTTCTTACCTTCTCTCTCCTCTCCACAGCCAGGTCGCCCAGTCCTCCTTTGTAAATACCTGTAGTAAACCACGCCCATGTGACTTCCATCAGACAGGGGTGGAGAATCACAGAGGCCCGGATCAAACCCTGTAATTATATGCCAAACGTGGGGCACAAATTGCGTTATCGCCACCAGGGAGGCCTTGGAGCATGTCTTCCAGCTCGGCGACAGAAGCGAACCCCGATTTTCTGCGGATGCCCGATTCTCTACCTGATCGCGATTCACGCTTCCAGTGTCATGGGGTGGAGAATCCAGGCCTATCTTAACATTTAATAAAGTAATAAAGTTTCTCGGCATCATTACCTCAAAGTAGGACAAGAACCCAGGTGCCCTGGTGTATGGACCAGCTTGCGCTGATCCTGATACTGGAGCACCAAGACGTGTTTCCGAGGTGCTGAGGGTGAAGCCACGTCCATACGTAGGAAATCCAACCATTAATTTCTCAGCTGGGGCACCATTATCTCTCCAATATTTTACAGCAAAGTCCTGGCAAGATAATTTAGCTGGATATATTTATCCAGGTTTTACAAACAGAAATGTTTCATTATAATACATTGGCAGGGTATGACAGGAGTCATAAAAACAATAGGGCATGTATGCCTCTTTATGTAGATATACTTACAACATTAAAATAAATCACAACTCCTCGGTCAATAGAGCTACGATACAGAGGGCTATTATGTCCAGTCACTGTTTCCCACGTCCCATGAAAATCATATGTCATCACACAGATCATGTCCAGGTATCTGTTAAATAAAGTTGTTGTATGTAGCATTACACTTCAAAGTTCTGTTTCATGGTTAATTATGAGAAGCATTATATGGATGGGCCAAGGATTCTGACAGTAAAACACTGATTTCCAGTCAAACCTCCAGGATTGAAGTCAGGAATATGAGAAAGAGGAGAGGGAGCAGCCAACCTGAATCTTCAATCATGCTCCACCATTCAACATGATCATTTCTGATCTTCTGTCTCAACTCACCCTTCCCACATCATTCACAGAATCACAGAATAATAGTGAATGGCCCTTTGGCCCATCGAGTCTGCACCAACACATGCAACACCTGACCTGTCTACCTAATCCCATTTGCCAGCACTTGGCCCACAGCCTTGAATGTTATGATGTGCCAAGGGCTCATCCAGGTACTTTTAAAGGATGTGAGGCAGCCCGCCTCTACCACCCTCCCAGGCCGTGCATTCCAGATCGCCACTGCTCTCTGGGTAAAAATAATGTTCCTCAAATCCCCCTTAAACCTCCCCCCTGACCTTGAATTTATGTTCCCTCGTAACCGATCCTTCAACTAAGATGTTCCCAACCACCCTGTCGATGCCCCTTGTAAACTTGTACACCTCGATCAGGTTGCCCCTCAGTCTTCTCTGCTCGGTGAAAACAACCCAAGCCAATCCAACCTCTTTCATAACTTAAATGTTCCAACCCAGGCAACATCGCCTCTGCACCCCCCCCCCCCCCCCAGTGCAATCACATCCTTCCTATAGTGTGTCAACCAGAATTGCACACAGTACTCCAGCTGTGGCCTCATTAAAGTTTTATACAACTCCAACACCACCTCACTGCTTTTGTAATCTATGCCTCAACCAGTAACGGCAAATGTCCCAAATGCCTTCTTCGCCACCCTATTAACCTGCCCTTCTGCCTTCAGTGATCTATAGGCAGAAATTCCAAGATTGTTCCTCAGAACTTCCAAGTGTCAGGGCAGCATGGTGGCGCAGTGGTTAGCACTTCTGCCTCACAGCACCGAGGACCCGGGTTCGATCCCGGCCCCGGATCGCTGTCCGTGTGGGGTTTGCACGTTTTCTGCATGTGTCTCACCCCCACAATCCTAAACATGTGCAGGGTAGGTGAATTGGTCACGCTAAATTGCCCCTTAATTGGAAAAAAAGAATGGGTACTCTAAATTTATAAAAAAGGAACTTCCCAGTGTCAGGCCACTCACTGAATATTTCCCTGTCACATTCCTTTCAAAGTGAATCACTTTACAATTTTCAGGGGTAAATTCCATCTGCCACTTTTCTGCCCATTTGACCATCCCATCTGTATTCTGCTGTAACCCAAGACACTCAACCTCACTGTTAACCACCCGGCCAATCTTTGTGTCATCCGCAAACTTACTGATCCTACCCCCCACATAGTCATCTATGTTGTTTATGTAAATGGAAACAATAGGGGGCCCAGCACAGATCCCTGTGGTATGCCATTGGCCACTGGCTTCCAGTCACTAATGCAACCATCTGTCATCACCCTGTGTCTCCTACAGCTAAGCCAATTTTGAATCCACCTTATCAAGTTAACCTGTATCCCATGAACAATTGCCTTCTTTATTAATCTCCCATGTGAGGCCTTGTCAAAGACTTTGCTGAAATCCATGTAAAAATCAACTGCTTTACTCTCATCTACACATCTGATCACATGTTCAAAAAATTCAATCTCATTATTTTGGCATGACCTCCCTCTGACAAAGCCATGCCGACTATTCCTGATCGAACCTTACCGATCCAAGTGGGGATAGATTCCCTCCTTCCGAATTTTCTCCAATAGTTTCCCTCCCACTGATGTGAGACTCGCTGGTCAGTAGTTCCCTGGCTTATCTCTACACCCTTAAACTCCCTTAGTATCAAAAGATTTATCCACCTCTCTCTTAAATATACTCCATGACTGAGCATGGGGAGTCAATTGAATGAGGAAATGGCCCCTCATTTCAGCCCCAAATGGCTTGCCTCATATTAAGAAATTGTCCCCATGTTTACATTCCCTAGCTATGGGAGTTATTTTCTGAACTTTTAACATCTTCATGCCCTTAAAAATGTTATATATTTCTATTTGCACACCTCTCATTCTTCAAAGCTCCAGGGAATATTGGACTTGTCTACATAAACTCTTATCACAGGACCATTCCCAACTTCCACGAATAATAGTGGCGATAGTAATCTAACATTAACACTGCAATTAAGTTCCATTACTGTGAAAATCCCTTAGTCACTACACTCTGGCGCCTGTTCAGGTAACAGAGGGAGAATTCAGAATGTCCAATTCACCAAACAAGCACATCTTTCGGGACTTGTGGGAGGAAACCAGAGCACCCGGAGGAAACCAACCAGTCTGGTGAATCTTTGGTACACTCCCTTTAAGGAAAATCTGTCCTTCCTTTGTGTCATGCCCAGTGATGGCATATCCTTATGAAAAAAGCTTGTGAGAGGAGGAACCTGGGACTGTGGCAGTCAGCAGCACATAGAGGAGAGGGCAAGAGGAGGACTTTGAGTCTTTTTTTCCCTTTCTAAATTTTTTTTTTAAGAGTACCCAATTATCTTTTGTTTGAATTAAGGGGCAATTTGGTGTGGCCAAGCCACCTATCCTGCACGTCTTTGAGTTGTTGTGGGGGTGAGACCCACGCAGACACGGGGAGAATGTGCAAACTCCATGCAGATAGTGACCCTTGACCAGGATCGAACCCGGGTCTGTGCCGCTGTGAGGCAGCAATGCTAACCACTGCACCACCGTGCTGCCCGAGGGCCTTGAGTCTTAACTATGTGTAATGACCTCTTCTCTGGCTTACTTAATACTGATTAAAAATTCAAACACACACCCATCGGTTCCCCACTTATCCAGCCCACTAGTCACACCCTCAGAAAAATGCTAAATGATTTGTCAAATGTGACTTCTCTTTGATAAATGTGGGTCAACTCAGCTTCATCACATTAGGATTTTCCAAGTGGCGGGGTATTTTGCCTCATGATGATGTTATGCTGATTATATAGGTCCCCATTTTCTCTTCTTCCTTTCCTAAATAATGGGGTTATGTTTGCTTCCAATCCTTAGGAATTGTTCCGGAATCTATTAAGTGCCAATGCATCCATTATCTCTACAGCACCCACTTTTAAAATCTTAGCATGTAAATGGTCAGGTCCTGGAACATCATCACCACCTCCGCTTATTCATTCCCTAAGCACTCTTCCTTTACTTCCACTGATTGCTTTAGGTTCCTAATTCTCGCTAGAATCTCGATTCCACATTATTGCCAACGTATTTTAAATGACATCTGTCATTAAGATCGATGCAACATATTCATTGATTTCGCCATTTTCCCTCTGACTTATAATTTCATGTCTCCGCCTCTAAATGGCCCATGTTTACTTACACTCAACTCTTGCTTTTACAAACCTATGGAAAGATTTACAATCTAGTTTGCATATATCTTCTCTTCTATTTCCTGATACATTTCGTGGCCCTCCATTGCAGAATTAAGATGCTTCAGTCCTATTTATGACTCTTTTGGCAGATTTATTCCATGTTCCCATGGGATATGGGAGGAAAGTTAGAGTTGGATTACTAGCCATGATTATAATGAATGGCGGAGCGGGCTTGAAGGGCCGAATGGTCTCCTCCTGCTCCCAGTTTTTTTCTACGTTTCTTTCTATTTATGAGCCTTTTCCTTGTGTTAATATTATCTTTCACTCTTTCTGTTAACCATGTTTGCACCCTAGTTTCCATAGAGTTTTGTAGCCTTTAGGAAATATATATCTTTCAAATTCTTGATAATACCAACAATGCAGAAGGAGGCCATTCAGCCCATCGAGTCTGCAATGACCTTCTGAAATAGCATCCCACCCATCCCAGTAACCCCATAACCCCGCGTCTTTGGACTGTGGGAGGAAACCGGAACACCCGGAGGAAACCCACGCAGACACAGGGAGAACGTGCAGACTCCACACAGACAGTCAACCGAGGCTGAAATTGAACCCAGAACACTGGTGCTCTGAGGCAACAGCGTTAACTACTGTGCCACCATGCTACCAAAGGACATTTTTATAAGAATGGTTTCATGGTCATCTATTAGACTTTTTAATTCCAGAAGTTTTATTGAGTTTAAATTCCACCATCTAACGTGGGATTCAAACCTGGGTACCCAGAACATTACTCTCTGTCACTGGATTACTAATTTAGAGACAATTTCACTGTGCCACCACTATCTGTGATGATATGCATAAAGCATTTCTGTCCAAAATATAATGCATAACCTCCAACCACTAGATGGCAATGTAAACCCACCACGTGACCCGGTGTCTGGGGAGTTGGGACTCAGTCATGTTGGAGAATAGATATATTTTGCAGCAATTCTATAATAATTAGCTAGTGTTAGTAGTTTGTTATTTATTTATTCCAGTTATCTTTACCACACAGTTGTTTCATGATAAATTATTTAAACTAGATGTTCTACAGTTCATCATTCACATCGGCCAGTCTACGGAACATGACATGGTACCAGGATTGATGATTGACTAAGAACAAGAGGATTCTCAAACAATTCAAACCACTAAAGTTAACTTTGAAGAAGAACAAAGAAAACACTTTTTTTCTACTAAGCTTGAAAGCTATTGGCAACTGGTGCTCAACGCACAGTAAAATGTTGAACCCAGGTTGGAAGGTATCAAGGCACCTCAACAACTTTGGATTACCGGTAATGTAGACAACAATTGGAGGGTGATTAAGCAACAGTTTAAACTCTATGTTGGAGCCCTTGGTCTGCAGGCACAGCCCAATGGGAGGAGTATCATGTTGCTGCTCACTACAGCAGGTTCAACACATTTGTCTTTGAAGGCGATCCAGACAGTGAGAACTTTGCCGAAGTTCTCTAGCAATTCAATCGGCATTGCTCTCCTAAAAGAAATGAAATGTTCGAAAGGTATTTATTCCGTTCGCACGCCCAGAATGTGGGAGAGGTATTTGATAGCTTCCTCACTGACTTGCGGCTAAAGACGCAGTCGTCCAATATTAGCACCCTCCAGTCATCAATGATATGCGATCAGATCGTTTTCAGGATTTCTAATGATAAGGTGCATGAGTGGCTTCTACGGGAAACCAACCTTCAACTCAAAGATGCTTTCCAATTATGTCATGCTAGTGATCGTGCAGCAAAACAGATCAGCACGTAGAATCTCCGGCATTTTGGCGCGAAGGTAGAAGAGGCGGCTGATGTCATTAGTGTGGTGACGAAGTCGAATAAAAAATGTGCGCCAGTGCGGGTGGCCATTTTGAACGGCTGATCCGATCCTCCATTTTATGTCCACGGTATTTGCCACGACAATACCCAGCGTTTGGAAAAACATGTTGCAAATGTATGGCAGAAATCACTTTGTGACACTGTGATATTCTCCCTCATCAGTAGCTCACCTCCTCCACCCCTTTTACATCTCCCTCTATACCGCCTGAAACACAACCTTCTCCACTCTCCACGATCTCACCAATCTTGGTGTCATCTGCAAACTTACTAACCATATCTCCTAAATTCTCAGCCAAATCATTACGATAAACAACAAATAACAGTGGACCCAGCACTGACCCCTGAGGCACATCCCTGGTCACAGGCCTCCAGTTTGAAAAACAACCCTCTACAACTATCCTTTGTCTCCTGTCGCCAAGCCAATTTTGTATCCAATTGGCTACCTCACCCTGGACCCCATGCGATTTAATCTTCTGCAACAAACTACCATGCCATCTCCCTGGCTACTGGCACAGTATTCACCATGGGCAGATCACAGGAGTAAAGCGATAACAAAAAAATATAAACCTTCACAATCTAATCTAGCTCTCACTCAAACATTCTTGATTGTTCAAAACATGAAAAATGAAATGAAAATCGCTTATTGTCACGAGTAGTCTTCAAATGAAGTTACTGTGAAAAGCCCCATACATCCCATACATGCAACCTAATCAAAGGCCCCACATCAAAGACATCTAATCCTTTAATATCCTGTTTAAGTTGTCAATCATCTCTATCATCAGTATCCCTAGCTCCAGGCTACTACATGTCATTAAAAGTGTAAGTTGCCACAGCAAATCATACTCCTTGGAGGTATGAATCAGATTAGTGCCAACAGCAAGAGGTTTGATCCCCTTGTTGGCCATAGTGGACTCTCAAATTGCTTGTTGCCCGACCTATGGTGAAGATTAAGATACTGTATGATGGATCTGCCTGTGGGCAAAGAATTAAAGAAGAAACTGTCAATGAAACTGTGAATTCAGAACATCATGGCAAAATAATTAAAGCTTTTGAAACTCAACCAAGCGTTCATAATGAAATTATAATAACGCTTGCAGAATGTAAATAAAGAATTCTATTGAAACCAAATGAACAGATGGTTATTTTTCTCTGTCAACACCAGATAACATGTCAATAAAAGCTATCAAGCAGGCAGTGCTGTTTTTAATCCTCAATGACTGCTTAATTCTGTTTTTGTTTCTCTAAAGAGCAGGGGATTTAGGAAACTTCAGACCACGAGACTTAAACCATCCTTATCCACACTTCAAGAGAATTTATGCTGACTCCATCATTTTGTGATAGTGGATTAAGGCTCTTGGACCAATCAATATGGGATATGTTTGAACTGAGCACTAAGTTCAAATGACTAAGTTTAGGTTTCACTCCTGTGTCATTCACAATGCACCCTCTTCCCTCCTGGTTAAAATTAGATCTGTTGGAAATGGGGCAGAGCTTCAACATTTAAGTGCCACTGAACATTTTTAAAGGTTTGTGGAGTAATAAGATCCCACAAAAAAATCTGGCCCAGTATCTCACCCAATGGAAAACGTCAAATGGCCTCATGCTCCTGGAAACCCGACAGGTAAACACTGGAAAACTGCCCAGGAATTAGCGCTGTCGCAGAGCTCGGTGAAATTGGAAACTGTACAGAAAGAATAAAAAAGATCCAAAGAAAAATGAACCAATATTATTCCAATTGTGGCCAGAACGGTGTGATATTGCTAGTGCAGCTCTGTGTTCAATTTCATTGTGGGGTGTGTGACATCTGCTGGTCATCTGGAAATATCATTGGAACAGATAATTAACTTGAGGCAGAGGGCGAGGTGCATTGAAAGGGGAAGAAAGTGATTTAATGAGGCTTTTTGTACTGTGATTGGGGTTGAGGAACATTTTACCCTGGACCATATTCAAAATTACTCTATGTCAAAAACATTTCATTGTTCTTAACAAGACTCAGTGAAATTCCTTGAATTAGTCTGGTCATAATTTTATTTAAAAACCTTTCCCAAAGACTATTTCAATCTTTCTCAAGACTCTGCCCCGACTATGTGACTATATCACAAGACAGCCCCGAACGTCACCCAAGCACAATGTAAGGCCACCCACGCTCTCAAGACCAACTGCTACATTGTCATCAAACCAGCAGACCAAGGAGGGGCATCCATCATACTGAACAAAGCGGACTACTGCAAAGAAGTCCACCAACAACTCAACAACCAGGAAGACTACAGACAGTTACCCGCCAACTCAACTGATTGATCAATAGCTTGGATTCAGATCTTCAGTACACCCTATGTACTCTCATCCCATGTACTCCCCATGTTGAAGATCTCTACTGCCTCCCGAAAATGCACAAGGCCCACACAGCAGGCCGTCCTCTCATATCAGGCAATAAGACCCTGTGTGAGAACCTCTCGGGCTACAGGGGCTGCTATAGCACACTGGGCTAAATAGCTGGCTTTTAAAGCAGACCAAGGCAGGCTGGCAGCATGGTTCAATTCCCGTACCAGCCTCCCCGAACAGGCGCCGGAATGTGGCAACTAGGGGCTTTTCACAGTAACTTCATTTGAAGCCTACTTGTGACAATAAGCAATTTTCATTTCATTTACGGGCAGCAGGGTAGCATGGTGGTTAGCATCAATGCTTCACAGCTCCAGGGTCCCAGGTTCGATTCCCGGCTGGGTCACTGTCTGTGTGGAGTCTGCACGTCCTCCCCCTGTGTGCGTGGGTTTCCTCCGGGTGCTCCGGTTTCCTCCCACAGTCCAAAGATGTGCGGGTTAGGTGGATTGGCCATACTAAATTGCCCGTAGTGTCCTAATAAAAGTAATAAAAGGTTACGGGTATAGGGTGGATACGTGGGTTTGAGTAGGGTGATCATGGCTCGGCACAACATTGAGGGCCGAAGGGCCTGTTCTGTGCTGTACTGTTCTATGTTCTATTTTCAATTCGAGGACATCTTGAAACGCATCGTAGAAGGAACCCCCAGCTTCCGTTGCGATATGACGGGCTTCTTACAAAAACTCAGCACCCATGGACCAGTTGAACCAGGAACATTCCTCGTCACAATGGATGTCTCGGCACTCTACACCAGCAACCCCCATGACGACGGCATTGCTGCAACAGCCTCAGTTACTGTAACACCGAAAAATGCCAATCTTCAAATGCAATTCTACAACTCATCTTCTTCATCCTGGATCACAATGTCTTCACCTTCGACAACAGGTTCTTCATCCAGACACACGGAACAGCCATGGGGACCAAATTCACACCTCAAAACGCCAACATTTTCATGTAAAAGTTCGAGCAAGACCTCCTCACTGCACAGGACGTTCACCCGACATTATACACCAGATACATAATGAAAATAACCGCTTATATTCACAAGTAGACTTCAATGAAGTTACTGTGAAAAGCCCTGATGTGAAAATCCTCAAAAATTCATCAATGACATTTTTTTCCTTTGGACTCACGGTGAAGAATCACTGAAATGATGACACGTTGACATCAATAAGTTCCATCCTACCATCAGACTCACCATGGACTACTCTCTAAAATCGGTTGCATTCTTGGACACACTCATCTCCATCAAGGACGGTCTCCTCAGCACTTTGCTTTACCCCAAGCCCACGGATAACTTCACGATGCTCCACTTCTCCAGCTTTCACCCGAAACACATTAAAGAAGCCATCCTCTATGGACAAGCCCCACAGGATCTGCGCAGATGAGGATCATAGAATTTACAGTGCAGAAGGAGGCCATTCAGCCCATCGCATCTACACTGGCCCCTGAAAGAGCATCCTATCCAAACCCACACCTCTAACCTATCCCTGTAACGCAGCAACCCTACCTAACCTTTTATACTCTAAGGGGCAATTTAGCACGGCCAATTCACCTAACCTGCACATCTTCAGACAGTTGGAGAAAATGTCCGTCGATATAAAAAAAGGCTTTGTTCTTGGGAAAAATAAACTTCAATTGTGCGGCAATGGGTTTTAATATTTTAACTCCATTTTCTCGTTGCATAGAAAGAGAAGGAGGGCTGTGTGGGGTGGCAAATAGCATTGGAATTGCATTGTCAACCATTGAATGATACGTAGCTAGATTACAATATTAGCACTGGACTCTGAACGCACGGCTCCTTCACTTGCTTGTATTTCCCAATATGCTCCTGTGCAATAATCAGTTTCTGGATCTGAGCAGTGCCTTCGTAGACCTGGTAGATTTTAGCATCTCTCATCAGTTTCTCCACAGGATATTCACTGTTGAACCCTTTGCCGCCGAATATCTGGATGGCGTCATTAGCGACCTGATTGGCAATGCCGCCTGCAAAGGCCTTTGCTGTGGAGGTGTAGTAAGTGATCCTCCACCCCTGATCCACTTCCCAGGCTGCTCCCTGGTAACTGAGCTGGGCCAATTCCACCTACAGAGCCATTTCCGCCAGTGAGACTTCCTGATGCTCTGCAAGTAACTTTCCAAAGGTTTTCCTTTCCAAAGCATATTTGGTAGCTTCATCCAAAGCTCTCTGGCCTAAACCAACTGCTCCAGCAGCGACCGGTGGTCTGGTTTTATCTAATGCTCCCATTGCAATTTTGAAGCCAGCCCCCCCACCTCCAATGAGGATATTCTCCTTGGACACTCGCACATCTTCAAAGACAATGCCTCTGATACCTGAGCATCGCTGACCCATGCCCATCTCCTTTCTTCCAATCTGGATTCCGGGAGAGTCAGCGTCCAGAATGAAGCCAGTGAAGGACTTGTCCGCAGAGGCTTTGGGATCTGGGTTCGAGCGGGCCAGGAGGTAAAACCAGTCAGCCTTGCCCACGTTCGTGATGCACATCTTCTGACCATTAATTATGTACTCGTTGCCCTTTTTCTCTGCTCTGGTCTTCATCCCAGCCGCATCAGAACCAGCACCTAGTTCTGTCACACAATATGCACAAATCAGCGGAGCCTCAGTCATTCACCCCAACTACTTCTTCTGCTGTTCCTCATTGCCTGCGAGGATGACGGGCATTGGCCTCAGCGAGTTGGCCTCAATTGCAGTCTGAATGCCGGTACAACCGTACATTATTTCCTCAGTGATGAGACAGGAATCAAAGATGCCTAGCCCCATTCCACCACAATTCGCCGGCATGTGTGTGTTCATCAGACCCAGCTCCCATCCTCTCTTGATAAGTGGAACTGGATACTCCCCACTCCTGTCGTACTCACCAGCTGCAGGAACCACCTCCTCCCGAGCAAATTTCCGTGCTATGGTCTGGAACTCTTTCTGTTCGTCCGTGAGTTCAAAATTGAACCCGGGTGCTGCTTGGCTTCCTTCAGTACAGCTGCTGAAGCCCTGCTTGTTGACCGAAATCGCAAATCAACTCGGACACTGGCCTTCAGCGCACGCTCAGTCTGAAGCCACATCACCACTCCCCTGAGGAGGAATGTAACAGACATCTGCAGACAAGGAAAGATGCCCTCGTAAGAACAGGATATGGCGCTCGACTCATCGATCGACAGTTCTAATGCGCCAAAGCAAAAAACCGCACCCACCTCCTCAGAAGACAAAAGCGGGACACAACCGACAGAGTACCCTTCATCGTCCAGTACTTTCCCGGAGCGGAGAAACTACGGCATCTTTGCAGCCTTCAACACCTCAGCGATGAAGATGAACATCTAGCCAAGGCCATCCCACGCCCCCACTACTTGCCTTCAAACAACTGTGCAACCTCAAACAAACCACTGTTTGCAGCAAACTACCCAGCCTTCAGGTGAACAGTGACCACGACACCACACAACCCTGCCATGGTAACTTCTGCAAGACGTGCCAGATCATTGATATGGGTACCACCATTACACGTGAGAGCACCACCCACCAGGTACGCGGTACATACTCGTGCGGCTCGGCCAACGTTGTCTACCTCATACGCTGCAGGAAAGGATGTCCCGAAGCGTGGTATATTGGCGAGACCATGCAGATGCTGCGACAACGGATGAACGGACATCGCTCAACAATCGCCAGGCAGGAATGTTCCCTTCCAGTCAGGGAATACTTCAGCAGTCAAGGGCATTCAGAGTAAGCGTTCTCCAAGGCAGCCTTCAGGACGCGCGACAATGCAGAATCGCCGAGCAGAAACTGATAGCCATGGCCTCAACCGGGACCTTGGATTCATGTCGCATTACATTCACCCCCTACCATCTGGCCTGGACTTGTGAAATCCGACCAACTGTCCTGGCTTGAGACAATTCACACTTCTATAACCTATGATTATCCCTCTCTCCAGTTGAACCAGCTGGACCTGTAAAGACTTCATCACCTGCAAAGACTCGCATTCAAAGTATCATCTTGCATCATTGAATTTGTCTATACATGTGTCTGTGGAACCCACCTCTTCATTCACCTGAGGAAGGAGCAGTGCTCCGAAAGCTAGTGACTTGAAACAAACCTGTTGGACTTTAATCTGGTGTTGTTAGACTTCTTACTGTAATCTTTCTAAAGGTTGTACTCACTGTGAAACCTCGGCTATCTCATATCCAGCATCAATACTTGGTTTACCAGCAGCAACTGCAGCTATAACAAGGAGCCTGTTCTGCCCAGAAGATTCTGCCTCTTGTTCAAATCCTTCCTTCAAGTCCTACAAAGGATGGGTTTTTAAGCGGTGATATTCTTCAGAACATAATCAGTGTCAAAGAACAAAGAACAATACAGCACAGGAACAGGCCCTTCGGTCCTCCAAGCCTGTGCCGACCATTGTACCTACCTAAACTAAAACCGTATGCACTTACGGAGTCCGTACCCTTCCATTCCCACCCTATTCATATATTTGTCTAGATGTCCCTTAAATGCCGCTATCGTACCGGCTCCCACCCCCTCCCCAGGCAGCGCGTTCCATATATTTACCACCCTCTGTAAAAAGCTTGCCTCGCACATCTGTTCTAAACTTTTCCCCACGCCCTTTAAACCTCTGTCCCCCAGTACTTGACTCTCCTACTGTAGGAAAGAGCATCTGACTATCCACTCTGTCCATGCCACTCATAATCTTGTAGACCTCAATCGGGTCGCCTCCCAACCTCCGTCCTTCCAGTGAGAACAGACCGAGCTTATCTAACCTCTCCTCGTAACTAATGCCCTCCATACCAGGCAACATCCTAGTAAACCGCTTCTGTACCCTCTCCAAAGCCTCCACATCCTTCTGGTAGTGTGGCGGACGAGAATTGTACACAATATTCCAAATGAGGCCTAACTAAGGTCCTGTGCAGCTGCAACATGACTTGCCAATTTTTATATTCAATGCCCCGACCGATGAAGGCCAGCGTGCCGTATGCCTTCTTGACCACCGTATCCACATGCTTTACCAGACCTCCTGTGACAGCGTACCCTTCATGGGCATTCTGTCCTTCTTAACCTGTTGCTATTAGATATGTATTAGTCTCATTTCGGATGAAGCAGTGGCCTAGATTTTCTGGCCTATCCCATAGCGGGATTGTCACAGGTGGAATGGACAATGTGACTGACCAGCAAAAAGCATGTTGACTTTGGGTGGGAATTTCCAGTCCAATGGCAGGAGGGGTAGGAAATTCCAGACCTGTACGTACCTCCCTGCCATCCTGCTGAAACCAAATACGCTAGGGTCATTTTCTGTGGTCACTCTCCCATTTCCATGAAGGTTTGGCTTTTCCCTGATAATGGAAATGCATTTGTGGTTTTCAGAAACTTATTTACATATGCTTTGTTGCTCCACAGTTTCTTAATGATTTTAGTGGAACTAAAATCTTATCCTGGGGGAATGAGACGTAAAATATTTGATTGCTGAAGTTGATGTAAAGCTATTTTTTTCTGAACTCTTGCCACAAACAGGGGGCGTGATTGTCCCACCCCACCTGACTCGACGCAGAGCCGGCGTGATGGGTGAAGTGCGGTGGGTCCAAATTGGGCTTTGCGTCGGGTGCAACACCTCGATGCCCGGTGTGATTTGGGTCACACCCTCACTGGGCTGACCCAGATAATGATTTTTCAATGAGAAATTAGGCTCATTTAAATATGCGCGGCCTATTTGATGTCGCATCCACCCGGAGCCCCGGGGACACCGGCCATACCGGAGAGGCCTCAATCATGTGCCATTTAGCACTGGTCTCCACAAGCAGAGTGACCAGTCGTGATGACCACTCTGGTGTCTCGGAGGCCTTTTGAGCCCACCAGGTTTTCGGGGATGGGCAGGCAGTGTCCATCATGCCAAAATGCGTGAGTGCCAGGTTGGCACTGCCAAGGGTTGGGGCCTAAGGGGGGCAAACCCCATAAAAGGGAGGGTAAGGGGGTATGAAGGTTGTGAAGTGAAGAGGGTGGTCCGGAATGTGCCATAGAGAGGCGTCCTCACTTGAGGGGAGAGTAATGCCCACGTCTGCGGGGGTGGCATTTAGCCTGGGTGGGGATTTATGGGACCTTCAAGCTCACTGAGAGATTGTGGCACCCTTTCAAAATGGCGGCCCGCTCACCGAGGAACCAGTCTCACCAGCTCCCCAGTGCTGAAAAATGTGGGTAAATACTAGTCTGGATCTCATCCCAATAGCCAGTGGGAACCACCTCTCCAACCTGTCCAAAATTACACTTTTTTCAAAATGAGATTTTCTGGGTGAATCGCCCAAGATGTTACATTGAAGACCGTTCACCTTGATCAAGAGTGTGAAACGGTGTTTATCTTCAGGTGGGCTGTCTCGAGATCCAGGATACTCCCAGTCCAGGTCTAAACCATCAAATCTGTGCTGCCGCAGAAAGCCGATGGCAGAATTGACGAATGTTCTTCGCGTTTGCGCTGTAGCGACCATGTCAGTAAATCTAATCACAGGAACAGATTGGAAATAAGGAAAGCAATAAATTCATCAATCTCCTTTTGAAAACCAATGAAGTATTTATTTCTGAGAGGTGCTGTTTCTTCAAACACTTAAAACGTTCTCACATTGAACACATTTTCAAAATAAGGTTTAAAAAGGAAGCACAGGGAAATTGAGTCTGATTGTGTTGAAGTTTCCCAAAATGAACAGTGATGCTGTGCAATGGTAAATCTGGGATTTATCTGGGATTTATTTTACATTCCAATGTTTCGGGTTATATTTCCGCCTCAGATTGGAACTCAAATTAATCACACACCGTATGTTCAATGAGTGGCTTCTGGAATGAACTGCTGATTAATTAATGCTCACTTAAGGATCTCCCAATACTCACCCAGTGAACCCGCAGAACAGGAATCCCCAAAAAACGTACACCATTGGGTTTGCTTGAGGGATCTCGGAGAGCCACCCTCTTTTGAAAGGCACTCGGTGCCTGGCCATGGAGCCCAGCATTGGCAAAGTTGGGTGCTGGGGCGGTGGTGTTGGTGTGGTGGTAGCCACTGACAGACACCTCCGCTGTCCTTGCTGCTGACCGATCGTCGGGACTCCCATCCCGCACCCCCCTCCCCCACCACCATCCCTCTCCTCAGGCCTGGGTGTTGGCATTGCCAAAAGCAGCCACTGTCTTCCTGGTTGCATTGACCAGCGATAGCGAGCTGCTGGACCCTGATTGGGTGAAACCCCCCCCCACCTTCTTCTGTGATGTTGATCCTGAAGGAGGTCTGTTACTGCCCAGTTAATTCCCTGACTGCATTTAATGCAGCGAGCCTACCCAGAAAGAGGTGACGCACTTTTCTTGCCAGTGCTACAGCCCTGCCGCCTACGTGAAATTCTGCCACCTACGTCATTGGCTGTAGAACACTTGGGAGGTCCTGGCAATGTGAAAAATGCTGCATCAATACACGTTTTTTCATGGGGAAGACTCCACTTCTGCTATTCCCCTTCAATGTAATGCTGAAGTCAGTAACTGTACATTTTCAGATCAATACATGTTCTGTACATGGCACACACATGGACAGGATTATGAAGCAACAAAATCAGGCCTTGTTTGTCACAATAATCTTCCAACAGGTCTTCAGTCGGTGCAACACTATGAAAATAATGACAATTTTCTCGGGATATAATACTAACTTCTGAAAGACTGTGTCAGTTACCGAAAGTCAAATCGGAAGATAGAAATTACAATCCCAAAAAAGATTTCTCACCAGGTGTTCAAAATAGAAATAAATGTGTGTTGGTAATGAAATCCCAGGTATCAGCTTGTAAATGGTAAATTTTGGATTGAGATAAATGGCTGGATTCTCCGATTTAGGGGTTCTGTCCAGAGGATCCATGGCGTTTTGTTCACAATTTACATCGATGATTTGGAGTTGGGAACCAAGGGCAATGTGTCCAAGTTTGCAGATGACACTAAGATGAGTGGTAAAGCAGGGCAGCACAGTGGCGCAGTGGTTAGCTTTGCTGCCTACGGCGCTGAGGACCCGGGTTCGGATCCCGGCTCTGGGTCACTGTCTGTGAGGAGTTTGCACATCCTCCCCGTGTCTGCGTGGGTTTCACCCCTACAACCCAAAAGATGTGCAGGATAGGTGGATTGCCCACGCTAAATTGCCCCTTAATTGGAAAAAATAATTGGGTACTCTAAATTTTTTTTTTTTAAAAGATGAGTGGTGAAGCAAAAAGTGCAGAGGATACTGGAAGTCTGCAGAGGGATTTGGATAGGTTAAGTGAATGGGCTAGGGGCTGTCAGATGGAATACAATGTTGACAAATGTTAGGTTATCTATTTTGGTAGAAATAACAGCAAAAGGGATTATTATTTAAATGATAAAATATAAAACATGTTGCTGTGCAGAGACCTGGGTGTGCTAGTGCATGAGTCGCAAAACGTTGGTTGACAGGTGCACCAGGTGATTAAGAAGGCAAATGGAATTTTGTCTTTCATTGCTAGAGAGATGGAGTTTAAGACTAGGGAGGTTATGCTGCAATTGTATAACGTGTTAGTGAGGCCACACCTGGAGTATTGTGTTCAGTTTTAGTCTCCTTACCCGAGAAAGGATGTACTGGCACTGGAGGCTGTGCAGAGGAGATTCACGAGGTTAATCCCAGAGCTGAAGGGGTTGGATTACGAGGAGAGGTTGAGTAGACTGGGACTGTACTCGTTGGAATTTAGAAGGATGAGGGGGGATCTTATAGAAACATATAAAATTATGAAGGGAATAGATAGGATAGATGCGGGCAGGTTGTTTCCACTGGCGGGTGAAAGCAGAACTAGGGGGCATAGCCTCAAAATAAGGGGAAGTAGATTTAGGACTGAGTTTAGGAGGAACTTCTTCACCCAAAGGGTTGTGAATCTATGGAATTCCTTGCTCAGTGAAGCAGTTGAGGCTCCTTCATTACATGTTTTTAAGGTAAAGATAGATAGTTTTTTGAAGAATAAAGGGATTAAGGGTTATGGTGTTTGGGCCGGAAAGTGGAGCTGAGTCCACAAAAGATCAGCCATGATCTAATTGAATGGCGGAGCAGGCTCGAGGGGCCAGATGGCCTATTCCTGCTCCTAGTTCTTATGTTCTTATGTTTTACTTGGGAAACATTGGGCCAGAGGAGTGATATGATTCAGCTGTCTTCTGATTGTTGGGCCTCTCACACATATGAATAATTTGTAATTGTCCATAATGTCCCGTGAGAGAAAATCCACGCCGGGCAGTTCCTGATGAAAAATCTACAATTTAGATTTAAAATTCTGATAGAGCTGACCTCTTTTCTTTGACTTGTCTGTCTGACTGGGTAACAAACACTTTTCATTGGCTGCAGTGGAATTCTAACAGGAAGAACGGAGTTCCCTGATCTAGCTGTCTGTCACCATTTTTCTGAATGAAAATTGCCAAGTTCATTTTCCTGTGCTGACCACAGAACAGCCAAGGTTGATTTTTCACAATCCCTGGCACAGAACTTTGGGACTATTTTACGATTTTGTGAAAATAAACATATTGCAAATTTTACCTCCTGGTACCAAATGACCAACTTCCAAGAGCTAAAATTGTTTTCAGGTTATTATTTCTGAAAAAAAAATAGAGAGGATTTTCAATATTGTAGCAAGGTAAAAGTATATGACATCAACATTTATTCTCTCTCCCCACACAAATATGCACAATAATTAGTTCAGCGATCAGTTTATTAAATAGATTAACGCAAAATAATTGTAAATGGATCTGAAATTTGTATCCCATGTTGTAAAGAGGGAGGGATATGAGTTACCTATTTTTCAGATTGTTGAATCTCTCATACATAGCGACATCATTCCATTCGTAGGTGGTGAGTTCATGGTTTGTCATGTTGGCAAAGGCGTAAATCAAGTGGGTGCACAGGCAGGGGTCAACATTTTCTGGGAAGAACTTACTGCCCTCTGGTCTGTACTGTGACCAGTTTGTGTAGTAACAAACCAGCTGGCAGGAGGAGGCTGAAAAATAAAGAACATTTTGCAGTTATTCCAAATATTAAAGACAATTAAAGTTGGTAAAACTGAAAATAAAAGCAACTGATGATTTGTGATGAGCCCTTGGCCCTGGTGGGGATAAATAGCATCATAGAATCTCTGCAGTGAAGAAAGAGGCCATTTGTCCAATAAGTCTGCACTGATCCTCCGAAAGAGCAACCTACCTGGGCCCAATCGCCCGCCCTATCGCCATAATCACACCTAACCTTTGGAGCAATTTAGCCTGGCCAGAGCAGTCTTGTCTGAAGACAAGGAAGAGACTGAATCAACCCAGTTGAGCAGATACTGGAAGATATTCAGCCAGAGTCTGAAGGGGTTCTATCCAGGGCCCAATCTGTTCTGCAGAGCAAGTATTCATCTATGCCCTGCTGATTCAAAGCTAGATTGAGAGCTGTATGTTTCTCTTCTTGTTGTTTAATGGGGAATTGGGTTGCCGTGTTTTCTCAAATTATTTTTTTCCCAATTAATGGGCAATTTATCGTGGTCAATCCACCTATCTTGCACATCTTTGGTTTGTGGAGGTGAAACCCACACAGACATGGGGCGAATATCAGTGACCCGGGGCCGGGATGAAACCCGGATACTTGGCGCTGTGAGGCAGCAGTGCTAACCACTGCTCCACCATGCCGCGCCAGGTCATGTTGAGGGGTAATTGTAAGGAGTAATTTTTGGGTGTGAGGTTAAAGAGTTTAATACTGTATTGATAATTAAGTTTTGTTTCGAAATACCAAAGCCCTATTTTTTCATGCAATCAATCCTGGAGTGAAACAGCAGAATCATACAAATTAAATTAAAATATTGGGGATTTGGTCCAGTTTCCTAGCTACTGTTGGGGTCGGGGGTCTGGTCTGGGACCGAAATACATCTCCCACAATTTTTTGTTCATTAATATTAATTTGAACTTTCTCATCCTCCTTTTCCCACTCCTACCCCCTGCTTCACTGACATGAGCCAAACCTGTTTTGAGAAATTTGAACAACAGACAGAAACAGGAAAACTCTTAACATCTTTTAGGATGTGGAAGGGAATCCTTACATTTCCCTGGACACGGTTTTTATAATTTGATTATGGCTTGGGAATCCAAGATGCGGAGATTATTTGGGTGGAGTTAAGAAATAGCAAGGGAATGAAGTCATTGGTTGGAGTAGTCTATTCACCCTCTAAAACTAACTCCAATGCAGGGCAACTTTTGAATCAGAGAAATCAAGAAATAATGGGAAGTTGTAAGAAAAGCAAAACAACAATTGTGCATCAGTTTAATCACCATACAGATTTGACTGAGCAATTTGGAAACAAAATTGCCTTGAGGATGAGATAATTAAATGTATTTGGGAAAGTTTGTTAGAACACTATGCTCTGGAATTAACATGGAAACAGGCAATTTTAATTTGGAAATCTGTAATGAGACAGGATTAATTAAAAATCTCATAGTAAAGAATCCTCAATGGAAGAGTGATCATAATATGAAGGATTTCACATTCAGTTTGAGAATGAGAAATGTGGATCTGAAGCTAATGTCTTAAACTTAAATAAAGGTAATTACTAAGGCATGAGGACAGAGTTGGCTAAAGATTAAAAATTAAAATGGTAGATAAGCAGCAGCAGATAATGAAGGAGAAAATTCACTATTCTCAACAAAGACAAACTGAACCATCCATAGCTAATGAATGGTGAAAGCAATTGGATCAAATTGAAAGAAAAACATCCACTGTTATGAAGATTAATGGTTGACCAGAAAATTGAGTACATTTTAGAAACTAATGAAGGATAACTTTAAAAAAAAGTAGGGGGGAAAATTAAATAAGAGGGAGAAAATAGATTATGTGAGAAAACCAGAAAAAGTATAAACACAAAGAGCAAGTGATTCTACAAGGATATAAAAAGGAAGAAAGTAAACCTTGGTTCCTGAGGGAATGAGAGTGGAGAATCAGCAGTAGGAAATGAGGAAATGGCAGAGACTTTGAACAAATATTTTTGTTCTCTCTTCAGTGGAAGTCTCTTTGAACATCCACGGAAGTTAGTTTCATACCATCTAGAAAATACACGGATCTATCCTTTTTTGGTCCAAAATGGATAACCTCACAGTGAAATCCATCTGCCACTGTTTTCCCCATTCATCTCGTCTATCAATATCCCTTTGTAACCAAAGAAAAAATGCTGGAAAATCTCAGCAAGTCTGGCAGCGTCTGTAGGGAGAGAAAAGAGCTAACGTTTTGAGTCCAGGTGACCCTTTGTCAAATCTGACAGCCCTTTTGCTTTGCTAATCCATTAGCTTTGCTAATATCCCTTTGTAGTTTGTTTTTGTAAATTCACCACTCTGTCTTAGAATTCCCCCTATACCAAAAAAAGGCCAATATTCTAAATGGTGAACAGGGATTCTCACTCCCTGACTCCGATGCAGGCTTCAGTGGGTGCCATTCAGGTCAAACTATATTTCCAAGTTATTCCCCGGTATAACCCATACCTTCACCGAAGAATTTTACCTACTTACCCCTTAATAGCATCGATGTCCTGGGTCCTGCATTATTAAGGAAGTGAAGTAAGCTAATAACCACTTTTTCAGGTTAAATTATTTTATTATTATTATACTTTTTTTTAATAGGTTGCAAACACTTTCTTTACAGAAAGGAAAAACGATTAGTGATTCTGGATGCTGCTGGTTTGTTGTAGGGACCTTCAAACTCTCTCTCTCTTGTAGTTCTCCTCCCCTTCTCTCCTGTTGCTGTTTCTCTGTTTTCTCTGTTCTCTGTGTTCTGTCCTCTGTCCTCCCCATTGCTGCTGCTGGTACACTTCCTTAGGTTGGGCCAATTTTATTTCAACCTTGCCCTTCATAGCCTGAGCTTTCTTGGGGTCAATAACTCTCCCATCAGTTTGTGCTCCCCATTCAATACCCTGTCTACTCTTTCAGGATCCGTTTTAATTAAGCAGTCTACAATCTCTCCACCTCCAGAAAAGCAGTCCCTTAAATCTTTCTTACTTGTTTCCCAGATGAGTCCACCAACAAACATCTTCCTTCTCATCCTCATCATTCTTGCTGCCGTTTCTTTGAGCCTTCCACCTCCTTAAGGGGAGCGGAGCTCCCCCGGGCCGTCAGCTGTTCTTGCTTCGCGTTCTGCTGCTCTCTTCTTCTGCTGCTCTCTTCTGATGGCTGCTGCCTCGCGCGTGGGGGGAGTGGGAGGAGCGAGGGAAGCCCGCGCTTAGTGATTTTTGGCGGGAGATCGGGACCTCCGATAGGGAAAGGACTACGGGGCTTAAAGGGGCAGTCCATTACAATATTTCAACAGCACAAAGAAATCTATGCAAACTCTCTTTTTTTCTTTTTCCCTTTCTCCTGCTGCAGGTTGTAATAACAATTCTGACAGACTGAAATTGACTGCATTTTTGACAGAAGAGCTGGCCACAGTTTCTGCTCTTTTCAGCTGCCACCAACCTCTTGTGGGATCTTTCCCTGCACTCTCCCAGACCAGATATCGGCAGACTTCTATGTTTCAAATGACACATTCTGTATTTTCCAGAACACCCCGTCTTGACATTTGAAACATTACTATAATTTGGTTTATTTTCCCCCCATCCAATTGTACTAACATACATCCCCGATCTTTGTCATTTGTATGCATATCACAGACCAGTGTCAACAAGAGTCTTGTTTTCCGTTCCAGTCCAATTACCGTGAACCATAGCCATAGCCGCTCAGGAAGGTAACACAATAGCTTTCCGTGTGTTCCACTACCTCCAAAGCATTTTACTTCCTTGGGATAGCAGCACCGTATAAGCTTCCTCATGTCCCTTAGAACCAGCACACAACTCAGTTCATCAGTAACCAAAAGATCTTTTGTCCATCATTGGCTGTTACGTGTCCCATTTTTCCGTCGTCCAAATTGTTTTCCATTTCTGATTGGAATGGGGTAATTATATCATGTACCACCCACTGATCCCCTTGTTTTATTAATTTAAAATGTTCAATTGATCCTGCTTGTATTCCTAACTTCCCCATTAATGTCTAACATTGTCGTGAATCATGTAAGTCTGCCAACCTCTGGTTTACATGAGAGAATATCTTTCTGACAAAGTGTGTATTTTCCATTACAGCATTTGCAAAACCACATTGAACTGTCTCTTTTTCAAACAAATTCTCCCTATTGTTAAATACATAGTAAAAATTTTAAGTCTTATCTTAACACATTACTCATTACCTAACCACATAAATAGACTGTGTGTTACCACTTTACATATTTTCAACGGTTAACAAAATTTAATATCAATATCGAAACATTCCTTCTTGGCTTTGGGAACAATAATTATTACATACTAAATATGGCATATAAACAACATCAATATTATTTGTAATGTACTATATAGTTAAATCAAGAAAACACACTAAACTACCCCTCTATTAAAACATTCACACAGTTTAGAAATGCGGATCAAGTTATTTAACGACACACATACCCCCCTTATCATATATATATAACAGTCCCTATCAATTTACATGAAATTTTTTTTTTTTTTTTGGTATAATAACGATTACAGCTCTTCAATGCAATATTGTTTTGCTGCATTGGTAACAATTTTCCCGCCGTGGTATCAAGCTACAAAAATTCTTAAACTATTGTCATTTATCATATTGGGGTTCCTCGTCAGTCGCTGTTATCTGCCGAGACCCTTAATAATTCCACCGCGTAGTACATACTCCATGGAGACCGCAGATCACCCATCAGCTAATGTCCAGTTAGAGATGTCTGACCGCAGGTTTCACTGTCCAGTTATAATTTGATATTTTAATTTGTTTCTAACCCGTAAAGTTTTCCTCCGGGTTCTGTCATTTAATTCCCTCAAATATGTAGCCAATTGTATCATTAGTTTCCCCCCCCCCCCCCAATCCTGTCTAAAGGATTCCTCTCTGGAGTGTAGTTCTCTTCCTTCTTGTGAACTGGTTCGTTATTTATTTTTTCCATCTGAAAATCAAATGAACAGATCAAGGGTGGAGAGGGCCCTATTCTTTAATTTGTACTTTCTATTTTCATTTGGATTATCCCAGAAGTGCCCTCTCCAGGACTTCCGGATTTCTTTTGCCACCATTTCTTTTTGAACTGGTTTATTTTCCTTATCATTGATGTACATCATACAATTAAGGCCTGTTAAGCCTCCTCCTTCTGTCATTGCACCCCTGAGTAAGATACAATTTATTTTGCTCCAGATACTATGCTTCTCTAATTCAACTGTATGTGTACCCAGAATCTGAACAATCTTGTCTTTACATTTTACAGCTTCACAGATTATTTTCCCTGCAGTCTCAGTGGGTAGCTTCACCCAAATTTCCTCTGTATTATCAATTGGTTTTAATATCTTTATTTTCTAAAGCTCCTTCTTCAAGGTATTTAGCATTCTAAACATCATTATTTCTGCATATGACTTTGTGTGATGACTTTGTGTGATCGCCAGGCACTAGGACCCTGCGGAGCCATGCAGTTTCAATTTCAACGCAGCAATTTCAAAGTCTGCAAAGCAGCTGACTGCTGCCTGCTGTTTATAACTTCCAATTTATGTGAAAATCGGCTTTACAAAATACAACATTTTTTTAAAAATACAAACATTAAAGGAAATTCACAATTCCTTATTAGACATACACACACACATTCATCCACTCAGATCTTGGATCTCTACTCTGTAGGATTTCACAAATCCTTATTAAACACACACATACACATTTATCCACTGAGATCTTGGACCTCTTTTCTGTAAGGTTTTAGTTATTCTTAACAAAATTTTGAGACCCCTCCATGCGGTTAAGTTTCACTTCTGCAGGAGATTTTTTTGCCTCTGTTAAACTTTTCTACTCTTGTTTCATTGTTTCAACTCTCTTGACCATGTTTCAGAGCAAGAGGATTATTCTCATTGCCATTTTTCGGAATTCAAGTTCTGTTCCTGGTTGTCCCTTTCAGTTGCAATCTGAAATTAAGGTTAAGTACCCTTTCTGGACCCTATCCAAGGCTGACTAAGGCACTATCTTCCTGTTTTAGTTAAGAGTCGATTGGTTATCTTTGAACATCCACGGAAGTTAGTTTCATACCATCTAGAAAATACACGGATCTATCCTTTTTTGGTCCAAAATGGATAACCTCACAGTGAAATCCATCTGCCACTGTTTTCCCCATTCATCTCGTCTATCAATATCCCTTTGTAACCAAAGAAAAAATGCTGGAAAATCTCAGCAAGTCTGGCAGCGTCTGTAGGGAGAGAAAAGAGCTAACGTTTTGAGTCCAGGTGACCCTTTGTCAAATCTGACAGCCCTTTTGCTTTGCTAATCCATTAGCTTTGCTAATATCCCTTTGTAGTTTGTTTTTGTAAATTCACCACTCTGTCTTAGAATTCCCCCTATACCAAAAAAAGGCCAATATTCTAAATGGTGAACAGGGATTCTCACTCCCTGACTCCGATGCAGGCTTCAGTGGGTGCCATTCAGGTCAAACTATATTTCCAAGTTATTCCCCGGTATAACCCATACCTTCACCGAAGAATTTTACCTACTTACCCCTTAATAGCATCGATGTCCTGGGTCCTGCATTATTAAGGAAGTGAAGTAAGCTAATAACCACTTTTTCAGGTTAAATTATTTTATTATTATTATACTTTTTTTTAATAGGTTGCAAACACTTTCTTTACAGAAAGGAAAAACGATTAGTGATTCTGGATGCTGCTGGTTTGTTGTAGGGACCTTCAAACTCTCTCTCTCTTGTAGTTCTCCTCCCCTTCTCTCCTGTTGCTGTTTCTCTGTTTTCTCTGTTCTCTGTGTTCTGTCCTCTGTCCTCCCCATTGCTGCTGCTGGTACACTTCCTTAGGTTGGGCCAATTTTATTTCAACCTTGCCCTTCATAGCCTGAGCTTTCTTGGGGTCAATAACTCTCCCATCAAGTTTGTGCTCCCCATTCAATACCCTGTCTACTCTTTCAGGATCCGTTTTAATTAAGCAGTCTACAATCTCTCCACCTCCAGAAAAGCAGTCCCTTAAATCTTTCTTACTTGTTTCCCAGATGAGTCCACCAACAAACATCTTCCTTCTCATCCTCATCATTCTTGCTGCCGTTTCTTTGAGCCTTCCACCTCCTTAAGGGGAGCGGAGCTCCCCCGGGCCGTCAGCTGTTCTTGCTTCGCGTTCTGCTGCTCTCTTCTTCTGCTGCTCTCTTCTGATGGCTGCTGCCTCGCGCGTGGGGGGAGTGGGAGGAGCGAGGGAAGCCCGCGCTTAGTGATTTTTGGCGGGAGATCGGGACCTCCGATAGGGAAAGGACTACGGGGCTTAAAGGGGCAGTCCATTACAATATTTCAACAGCACAAAGAAATCTATGCAAACTCTCTTTTTTTCTTTTTCCCTTTCTCCTGCTGCAGGTTGTAATAACAATTCTGACAGACTGAAATTGACTGCATTTTTGACAGAAGAGCTGGCCACAGTTTCTGCTCTTTTCAGCTGCCACCAACCTCTTGTGGGATCTTTCCCTGCACTCTCCCAGACCAGATATCGGCAGACTTCTATGTTTCAAATGACACATTCTGTATTTTCCAGAACAAGTTTTATGCTGTCATCTATACTGTCTACAATGTCACCCAACTTTGTGTCATCAGCAGATTTCAATATATGAATTTCTATGCCATTATCCAAGTCGTCAATGAATAATGTGAACCATTGAGGCCCTAATACAGATCTATGTGATACACCTCTCGTTTCCATGGTGACCTGTCAGTGTAGTCCTCAGTGTATTGGCCTGATGATGCACCTCGGACTGAAGGTCGGCAGACACTTTCGTCACCTCCCACAATCTGAGGAGGGCTGCTGTCATCCCTTACCGATGTCCCCATGTTTGTCGCTGAAAGTCATCTGACAGATTCCTTTCCTCCAGCAGTCCTCCGAGCTCTGGTGACCTCGGTTGTACCTGCCTTCGTCTGCTGTGGATCAGGATAGGTGCTGGGAACCAGCTTATGCTCCTGAGCTGCTCTGGATCGCGGTCCCACCGAGGTGGGTATTGTTGTGGAGGGTGTGATTGAGTGCAGTGAAGGGTCCTCTTGGGTGATGTCGTCAGGGTCCCCACCCGAGGTGCTGTCAGGGCTCGAACCAGATTCGAGGTTGGCTGCGGGCGTCATCTTTGTGGCAAATGTGCCGAAGAGAGAAAGTGGAGATTATTAGTGCCTGTTAGGCGGGTAACACAGAGGCCAGCAGACTCAGATTAGCATTGACAAGGAGATGATCTGGTGGAGGATCCTCCTGTGATTGTTTGTCGCTGACCTCACACCGTCACCACGGGAGCAGCCAAAGCTACCTTCATTCAGCAGAATGGCTGCTTTCCAATTCACCAAACCCCTCAATGTCCACCACACCATCCTGCCGGGGACTTCTCCCTTTCATTGTGGGTGATCCTATCCTCCATCAAGACCGAAGAAGGTGTAAGCAATGATGCATGGCAGGGCAAATGAGAAGATAACCTGGCACTGTGCGGGTAATTAATGCAAACATGGACAGAATGAGGATAAGATGAGCAGAGGGAATGAGGCCAGATGGAGATGTGAGGGTGTGTGTGAGCGAGTGTGAGCGAGTGAGTGGTGATGTGCAGTGGGCTGGTAGTGAGTGAGATCCCTGTGGAAGTGTGAGGGCTTTGTCAGCTGAGAGTGATGAGGTAGTTGACTTACCCGAGCAGAAAGGATGAGACCATTCATCTTCTTTCTGAGCTGGCTGGCTGGGCAATTTTCACACTGACCATCCCTACCACTGCCTCCCAAGCTGGATTTGGGACATTGCTTCCCCCCTACTGTGGCCAGTGGAGGG
The DNA here is from genome assembly GCF_902713615.1 of Scyliorhinus canicula. Classification (NCBI taxonomy): domain Eukaryota; kingdom Metazoa; phylum Chordata; class Chondrichthyes; order Carcharhiniformes; family Scyliorhinidae; genus Scyliorhinus; species Scyliorhinus canicula. The sequence continues at coordinate 143,734,484 of NC_052160.1, forward strand.
TCAAAGGACTTTGCAGCAGGCCCCCATGGTGCCCAGCAGATGCTCAAATGAAGCATCACTAAATCTGGCGGCAACATTCTTGAGAAAGCCCTCTTCTTCGGGCTACCTCATCAATAGAACAGTCCTGCAGGAGAAGTGTGCACGCAGCTGAAGTTTAAATGTGGTGCCCAGAGTAAAGAATCAGTGAGGTAATAGCGTGGCGGGCGAATCAGAGGGCGCTCGCCAACAAGACAGCATGTTTCTCGTGCCTACATAGTTAATGAGGTGGAAAGTGGGTGATTTGGTGCAAAAACCCACTTTAATGGTCGGCGGGAGGAAGGCCAATTTTCCCTCCCACTCGTACACTCAATGCCATTGTGGAAAATTCCACCCATTGATTCAGCTGCCTGGTCTCTCTCTCGCTCTCCATCCTGACTTTCATTATCTTCTGTATTTGAAGCAACTGCAGATTCTCAAACTGCCAAGGCGGGATTTGACCTCACGTTGGATTAATCCTCAGGGAAAATAACCACTTCATTACTATACTCTGGACCAATAAAATGTACCACTTCATGTGAATTATAAACGTACAATGACTTACCCAGTGAAATGTGCAGTAAGAAGATCAAACTCACTAAAATAAAAATAAATATACATTTTTAATTCATATCAAATTAGTAACAACTCTATTAAATATCTGCAGACCTTTAGTGATAAAAGATCCATGACAAACTGAACTAACATTTTAATTTGATACTGAAAAATTGTATTCTGACATCAATATTGAAAGTCAATTGCTATGCAGTTTAATCCACTTATTACGTATTAGATGTTGATTTTTTTTAAGGTAAACTGGTTGCAGGTCTTGAGGAACTTACCATAAGACCATAAGATGTAGGAGCAGAATTAGGCCACTTGGCCCATCAAGTCTGCTCCGCCATTCAATCATGGCTGATATTTTCTCATCCCCATTCTCCTGCCTCCTCCCCATAACTCCGATCCCCTTATTAATCAAGAACCTATCTATCTCTGTCTGAAAGACACTCAGTGAATTGGCCTCCACAGCCTTCTGCGGCAAAGAGTTCCACAGATTCACCACCCTCTGGCTGAAGAAATTCCTCCTCACCTCTGTTTTAAAGGATCATCCCTTTAGTCTGAGATGGTGTCCTCTGGTTCTAGTTTTTCCTACAAGTGGAAACATCCTCTCCACGGCCACTCCATCCAGGCCTCGCAGTATCCTGTAAGTTTCAATAAGATCCCCTCTCATCCTTCTAAACTCCAATGAGTACAGACCCAGAGTCCTCAAACATTCCTCATACGACAAGTTCTCCATTCCAGGAATCATTCTTGTGAACCTCCTCTGGACCCTTTCCAAGGCCAGCACATTCTTCCTTAGATATGGCGTCCAAAACTGCTCACAAATGGAGTCTGACCAGAACCTTATACAGCCTCAGAAGTACATCCCTGGTCTTGTATTCTAGCCCTCTCGACATGAATGCTAACATTGCATTTGGCTGCTTAACTGCCGACTGAACCTGTACATCAACTTTAAGAGAATCGTGAACAAGGACCTCCAAGTCCCTTTGTGCTTTTGCTTTCCGAAGCATTTCCCCATTTAAAAATTAGTCTATGCCTAGATTCCTCCTTCCAAAGTGCATAACCTCACACTTTTCCACATTGTATTTCATTTGCCACTTCATTGCCCACTCTCCTAGCTTGTCCAAGTCCTTCTGCAGCCCCCTTGCTTCTTCAATACTAGCTGTCCCTCTACAGATCTTTGTATCATCTGCAAACTCAGCAACAGTGCCTTCAGTACCTTCTTCCAGATCATTAATGTATATTGTGAAAAGTTGTGGTCCCAGCACAGACCCCTGAGGCACACCACTAGTCACCGGCTGCCATCCTGAAAAACACCCCTTTATCCAAACTCTCTCCCTTCTGCCAGTCAGGCAATCCTCTATCCATGCCAGGATCTTACCCTGAGCACCGTGAGCACTTAACTTATTTAACAATCTTCTTTGCGGCACCTTGTCAAAGGTCTTCTGGAAATCTAAATAAATCATGTCCACTGGTTCTCCTTTGTTTAACTTGCTTGTTACCTCCTCAAAGAACTCGAACAGATTTGTCAGACACGTCCTCCCTTTGGCAAAGCCATGCTGACTAAGTCCTATTTTACCATGCACTTCCAAGTGCTTCGCGGTCTCATCTTTGTAGTTACCCTTATTTAATTGTAATACCGTTACACCAGATTGCAGCTTCGCTCTCTCAAACTGCAGGGTAAATTGTATCACATTGTGGTCACTGCTCCCAAAGGGTTCCTTCACCTTAAGTTCCCTAATCAAGTCTGCCTCATTGCACATCACCAAATCCAGAATTGCCTGTTCCCTAGTAGGCTCTGTCACAAGCTGCTCCAAAAAAACATTCTTAGACATTCCACAAATTCCAGTTCTTGGGATCCACTGCCAACCTGATTTTCCCAGTCCACCTGCATATTGAAGTCCCCCATGATTATTGTAATATTGCCGTTTTTACATGCCTTTTCTATCTCCTGATTTATTTTCTGCCCCACATATTGGCTACTGCTAGGGAGCCTGTACATAACTCCCATCAAGGTCATTTTACCTTTGCGATTCCTCAACTCTATCCACAGAGATTCTATGCCTTCTGATCCTGTATCGCTCCTTGCTATCGATTTAACTTCATTCCTTTAGAAAACAATGCACCCAGCCCCCTTTGCCCATCTGCCTGTCCTTTTGACAGGACACACAGCCTTGGATATTGAAATGAAAAGAAAATGAAATGAAAATTGCTTATTGTCACAAGTAGGCTTCAAATGAAGTTACTGTGCAAAGCCCCTAGTCACCACATTCCGACGCCTGTTCAGGGAGGCTGGTGCAGGAATTGAACCGTGTTGCTGGCCTGCCTTGGTCTGCTTTAAGAGCCAGCTCTTTAGCCCTGTGCTAAACCAGCCCCTATTGAGATCCCAGTCCTGATCCCCTTGCATCCACGTCTCTGTGCTGCCCACAACATCGTACCTGCCAATTTCAATGTGTGCAACAAGCTCATTTACCTTGTTTCGTATGCTGCGCGTATTTAGGTTACCACACCCTCAATCCTGCATTGGCCACCTCCCTTTTCACACTCTCCTCAGTCACTGTAACCTGTACTGTGGCCCTTTTAGATTTTTGACTGTGGCTTCTCTGCCTTACACTTTCCCCCTTACTGCTTTTTGTTTCTGGCCCCGTTTTACTTCCCTCCGACTTCCTACATCGGATCCCACCCCCCTGCCACATTACAGCGGTGATAATAGTCTGTGATTAATCTGGACTCAGAAGGATAATTTCCCGACTGTGTGCTGTGTGATGAATCCAGGAAATTTTGATATATGTTGTATTATGTGTCTGTCGCAGTAATGTTTTAAGATAACTTAAGTGAAGGTATATGTCTGTGAAAGCTGTGGTTAAGGGGTTAACAGCGAGGCAAACTGTGATGTCCCTCATGGGAGGAGCTGGGTCTGTTTTTAGTTCCATTTTCAGCTCTGCCCTGTGTCTGCTTTTAGTTTAATTTTTAGAATTCTGCTCTGGATTCTGAGACAAGGATGTGTTTTTCTCAGACTGACTGCTGAAAGCTTCTCTCACAAGGACTTTGCGAATAAATCTGTCAGTCACTGGGGGTTCTCTGTATTAATAAGTGGCATCTGACCTGTGTGGAGGGGGGGGGGGGGGGGGGGGGGGGGGGGGGTGTGGGGGGGGGGGGGGGGGGGGGGGGGATTTTGCTTAATTTAAATTTTACAAGGAAATGGGAAAGTAAGGTTGCACCATCATTTTTTTGTAATCGCTGTTTAACTGTTCATTGGAAAGCTATTTATTTCCTTAGATGTTAATTCTGTGTTCAAAATAAAGTTTGTTTTAATATCAAGTGTCCAATGTTCTCAGTGGAATCCTCTTGGAGCAGAGTAACTAATTGAAAAATTGTTGGGATCTCGCCCGGGAGTTGGCATGGAGAAGACCCACCCACTCCCAGCACAAATGGGGCAATCAGGGGGATGATGTCCACACAAACAATGGCCATGAATTTCCGCCCCCCACAGCAGCGGAGAAGGACAGCCATCGACCACCGTGACACGATGTGAGCAATACCCACGAGAAGACAGAAGGAGAGGAATGGGTAGCTTTATGATAACACCCAGTTATTTGGCTGATTTTGCCATTTCAGTTAGACCGAAATCAAAGGAAGAACACAAAAAACCCAATACTGACCAGTCAAGGGAAATGCCTTCCTCATCCTTGAGCCCTGAATCCGTTCAGTTACTGGTTCTCCATTCAGTGGTGTCGTTATCTTTTGTACACAACCGTGGATCTGTAGAATGCATCATAGGGAAGTAAGCCATTTGCAAAGAAACTATCAATTCAGTGTCATTGGGGTACCTGTTTTTTAGAATTATTCTGGTCGTATATAAGCCTAAATGCAAAATAATTTAAACATGCAGCAGCTGAGGGCTAAGCTGAGAGGGAGCTGCACCTGCTGGTGATCCGTAACCAGGGCTGGGCAGAAGGGGCATGTAGGTGCCCGGTGGGCAAGGTCACCCATGGGTTTGGCTGCAGAGGACTCAGATGTGGACTGCAGTGGGTCAGTGCCCAGTAAAAAATAGTTGGTGATGCACAATGGAATGCATTGTTCAGCCAGTCATGGAGCCTGCAGTCGATATCAAGGAACATGGGAATGTCTAGCACGAGCTTGGCGCAGAGCTGGGGGCTTATCCTTTCCAGTGTGGAAGCTGTGATTTATTCAATTAGCACACTTGTGGAGCCCGTCATGATCCAGGATCTCACGACACAGCTTCCATTGCAGCTTAGGTAGGAGCCAGCCATGGTCTAACTGCTGTGTGCAAGGTCAGACTGGCACAGTTTGGTGCCATGCAGTGCCAGCCTGCTGCAAACATGGCTGTACATCCAAGTATTCTATTGAAAATGCAAGCTTTTTCAACAGGCCAGCAATTTACCCTCCAACAGTTACTGGGATCACTGAAGAGGTGGTAGTGGTCCGTGGAGCAGGAAGCCTGTTTCCTCTCTCCCAATGAAAGCGTTTATCCTTCAAGTAAAGCCACTTTGCCAGGTCTCTCATTGCCACCCATTTGTTCTTCATAGGGGTAGCATGCTAGCTGTTGTCCCTGTGTGAATCTTGGCCAGTAATGAGCAATTGCCAACTTTATTAGAGCAGATAGTTCAAATCTTGGCAAACACTGCGGACAATGGGCTAGCATCTATGGTTTTCCACGAGATTGATGGTGTGAAGCTTGTGTTTGTTGCTCTTTGTCTCATCGTGTACATCATCATCATATTCTGGTTTGTCGTGTGTATATTTCTGCTGGGATACCAGATGGTTCTGCTTGTTGCTCGAATGTACCCATTATGTGTGGTCTACGTGAAACAGTGCACGGCTCTTTGTAGCTGCATTTAGTGTCCTAGTGTATTGCCACAGCCAATGGCATTTTCTGCCGCATGTCCTGCAGGATTGATGAAAAGATGTGTATTTCCTTGGTGCATGCAGAAAGCCATAGTCTCCGCATGTTTTGCTCGGTTGGGTGCTCTTGCAAGTACGTCAACAATTGGGGTTGTATATAGAGCTTGTAAGCTTCAACAACTTGCGAGGATCGTTTCATATTTATGTCCATTCTTGAGTAGTTCCTGTGATGATATGCATTAAGCAATTCTGTACTTAATATTATACATGACCTCTGACCACCAGGTGGCAGTGTAAACCCACCATGTAGCCCTGTGAGAGTAAGTCATGTTGGTGGATAGACACATTTTGCAGTAGCTCTGTAATAGTTAGTTAGTGTGAGTAGTTTGTTATTTATTTATGCTAGTTATCTTTATCAAGCAGTTGTTTCATAAAAAATTGTTTAAACTAGATGTTCTGTAGTGCGTCATTCACACCGGCCAGTCTACAGAACATGACATGGTGCCAGGATTGATGATTGACTAAGAACAAGATTCTGCAAACAATCCGAACTATTAAAGATAACTTTGAAGAAGAACAAAGAAAACACTTATTTTCTACTAACCTTGAAAGCTACTGGCAACTGATGCTCAGCGCACATAAAACTTCAAAACCCAGAATGGAAGGTATCAAGTCACCTCAACAGCTTTGGATTACTGGTAACATAGACGGGAATTGGAGGGTGCAATAGTTTAAACTCTTTGTTGCTGCCATTGATCTGCAAGCACAGGCCGATGAGAGGTGTATCGTGTTGCTGCTCACTGTAGCAGATCCCTAAACAATTGAAATCTTCAACATGTTTGTCTTCGAAAGCGAGACAGACAGCAAGAACTTCAGCGAAGTTCTCAAGCAATTTGATCGTCATTGCTCTCCTAAAAAAAATTAAACCTTTGAGCATTATATATTTTGTCCGCGCACCCAGAACGTGGGAGAGGCATTTGATAGCTTTCTCACCGACTTGCGGCTGAAGGCGCAGTCGTGCAATTTTAGTACCCTCCAGTCGTCAATGATATGCGATCAGATCGTTTTCGGGATTGCCAATGATAAGGCGCGCGAGAGGCTTCTATAGGAAACTGACATTCAACTCCAAAATCCTACCCAAATATGTCACGCTAGTGAGATTGCAGCAAAACAGATCAGCGTATCGACTCATCGGTATTTTGGCGCAAAGGTAGAAAAGGTGGCCGATGCCATTAGTGTGGTGATGCAGTCGAATAAAAACCGTGCTCCCAGTGCAGGTGGCCATTTTGACCGACCAACCTGATCCTCCATTTTATGCCCGCGATGTGGCAAATGGCATTTGCCATGACGCTGTCCAGCGTTTGAAAATACAACCTCCAACTGCAAATATCATTTTGTAACACAATGGGCGGAATTCTGCAATCCACAGTGTGCATGCCGTCGTAAACGCCACCACGTTTTACGATGTCGTGAACGGGCCACTCCCACATCTCATTCTGGCCCCTACAGGGGGCCAGCACATCGCTGGAGCGGTTTGCGTTGCTCCAGCTGCAGATCCCGGCGCGAACTGTGCGCCGCGGGATCCGTGCTTGTGCAGTTGCGTTGGCGCCGAGGACATGCAGTGGCACCGGCGCCAACGTGCTCATGCGCAGTGGCCTCCTTCAACGCGCCGGCCCCGATGCAACATGGCGCAGGACAACCGGAAAGGAGGCTCCCAGCCAGAGAGGACGACCTGCCAATTGGTGGGTTCTGATCGCGGGGCCAGGACACATCGGAGCCCCCCCCCCCCCCCCCCGGGGTTGGACTCCCCCTCCCCTCTCCCCACAGGCCGTCCCCCCCGACCCTTACACGCCGAGGTCTCGCCGGCCCAGAGCAGATTAGAACGGCGTCGGCAGGACTCGGCTCCTGTCCTACGGCCGCTCAGCCCAACCAGGCCGGAGAATCGGCTGGCAGGTGGCCCGCAACCCGGCGCCGCACCAACCACGCCGGCACCGATTCTCCGCACGGGGCGGCGTGGCCCGTTCGCTGGGATTCTCCGGCCCGGCCCAGGGCTGGGACAATCCTGCCCAATGTTTTTCCGGCAGTAGGTCTGAACAAACAAAGGTTATCAGCACAGTTGATAAAGTGTGCTTCGAGGACACATTTTTTTGTAGACGTGATTTCCAGTGAAGACAAGGTGACTCAAGTCATGCCAAATGGCGGTGCGTTTGGAACAATTTGTAGCAATAGTCAATTAAAGGCAAATAATCAGAAGGATAAATGGACAGGGCCAACCTCATCAATCTGTCCGATGTGAAAAGGCTGCCAACTGAACCGAAGGTAGTTAACAAAATAATATTGTTAAGGTTACAATGGTAATGAAATCATGATGTTGGGAGCATGTGAACTCGATGTCAATGTAAAAAAACAGAATTCACAAGTTGAACTGTTCCGTGGTGGGGGCGGACCGTGAATCTTTGATTGGAGTAGAAGCGTGAGGAACTGCAGCTAGTCAAATAGGCCTACAGTGCTGACAGCTGTACAACTATCACACATTCCTCAGGAGACTCCATACCAAATGATATCCGTGAGATTTTCCAAGGGTTCGGTATTCTACCACACGCATTACAAGATTCAATTAAAGAAGAACGAAAAGCCTGTGATTCACGCACCGAGATGTGTACCAGCTCCATTGAGAGATACACTAAGGCAAAGCTGGAGACAATGACAGCTTTCGGTGTAATTAAGCACACAGAAAAATCTATGGACTGGATAACCTGTGTCAGAATCAAAGGAAAAACCACGAAGGACTTGCAGATGGTGAGAAACTATCTCCATGAAGGGTGGCCCAGAGGATCGTGCTGAAGATTTGACAATGTAAGGGCAGAGTTGAGTGATGCAGATGGATTCTTGGTGTGAGAAAGGAGAATAATGATTCCAAAATCTTTAAGATCAGTGGTTCTGAGCAAAATTCATGAAGGGCACACGAAGACACTGTCTATCGGCCGGTATCCTCCGAGATATGGAATGCTTCAGTTCTAAGTGTTACAAGAATCTCCTCTTCCGGAAGCAGAGAGGCAACCACTCTGTCAAAAAACGACAGATCCATATATTTACCAGCTCTTCATTTATATTTATACTGTATCATCAAGGTTTTTCTGCGCATCAGCACATTGCAATTTCACCATTCTCCGAATCTGAAAGCTCATTGATCTGTCCAGAATGTCAGTTTCTCATGCCATGTATCATGATCTCAGGTGTTTCAGCATGTCATACCTGCACTAAATTGTGTTACCTTGCTGGTGCCCACCATGTGCCGTGAGCAGGATATAAAGGCGTAATCACGCGTAACCGATGTGCAAATACATTTGTAAAGGGCTCTCTATCGTGTGCTGAAATATAGCAGAGGCTGATGAAATCCCAAAGGGAAAACTCATATACTGCAACAAGCTCTTGTGTATGTTTATGGTGATGAAGCTCCTCGATGCATGACCTAGATCCAATTTTGTGTACTTGAGGCCTCCTACTAATTTTGTACTGAGGTCCTCCATAGTAGGTATGATGCACTATCAATTACGACGAGACAAGAGTGGAGAGTAATCAAGGCTTTATTACGCAGAGATGTGGAGCCTCCCGCAGCTGCTGACGAAATGGCTGCAGCTCGGAGAACCCACACATTTATACTCCGCCTACTGGGCGGCGCCAGCAGGCAGGGATCTACACCCGTACCTGTAGTACAGGGGCCTTACCGTAATACCCTTGTATGCAGTATACACAATACAACAGTGGTGACTACCACATTCACCCCCTGTTAAAAAGAATCCAGCGGCGGTGATGGAAACTATTTACATACAGGTTGTTTAAAATTTAAGAAACGGGTTACAAATTTAGACGGTCGGGCGCCTTGATCCTCCGTTGCTAGCGCCGCAGTCTCGGTGGCGATTCAGGCGTCGGTTCGGTCGTCGGTGACTCCGGGAGCGTGTCGACCTCATCTTCATCCCTAGGTGGGACCAAGGGGAGGGCGGATCGTCCTGGAGCCGGGGCTGTGGTGGGGTGCGGCGGGGGGAGGGAGAGTGGCGCTGGGGCAGAGGGGAGGGGGTGGGGACCCAGCTGGTGCCAGGTTCCTTAGGGAGACTGTGTCTTGGAGGCCGTCGGGATACGCTACGTAGGCATACTGCAGGTTCGCGTGGAGTAGCTGTACCCTCTCAACCAACGGGTCCGCCTGGTGGAGCCGCACGGCCTTGCAGAGGAGAACAGGTCCTGGAGCTGCCAGCCATGTTGGGAGCGAAACCCCGGAGGTGGACCTCCTGGGGAAGGGAAAGAGACGTTCATGGGGAGTTTCATTAATCACATTGCACAGGAGTGACCGAATGGAGTGAAGGGCGTTGGGAAGGACCTCCTGCTAGCAGGAGGCCAGGAGACTTCTGGATCGTAGGGCCAGCTGGACGGCCTTCCAGGCCGTCCCATTCTCCCACTCCACCTGCCCGTTTCCCCGGGAGTTGTAGCTGGTCGTCCTGCTCGAGGCAATGCCCCTGTGGCGCAGGAACTGGCACAGCTCATCGCGCATAAATGAGAATCCTCAATCACTGTGGACATAGGCAGGGAAGCCAAACAGAGCGAAGATGGTGTTGAGGGCTTTGATGACGGTGGCAAACGTCATGTCGGGGCAAGGGATGGCGAAGGGGAATCTGGACTCACCGACCACACTGAGGAAGTACGTGTTACGGTTGGTGGAGGGGAGGGCCCTTTGAAGTCCACGCTGAGGCGTTCAAAGGGGCGGGAGGCCTGCACCAGGCATGCACGGTCTGGCCGGTAGAAGTGCGGTTTACACTCCGCGCAGACCTGGCAGTCTCTGGTGATAGATCTGACTTCGTCGATGGATTAGGACAGATTGCAGGCCTTTATGAAGTGAGAAAAGCGGGTGACCCCTGGGTGACAGAGATCGTTGTACAGGATGAGGAGTGGGTCCACTTGTGCGCTGGCACATGTACCTCAAGATAGGGCATCGGGGGGGGGCTCATTGAGCTTACCGGGACAAGACAAAATCTCGTAATTGTAGGTGGAGAGCTCGATCCTCCACCTCAAGATCTTATCATTTTTGATCTTATCCCGCTGTGTGTTGTTAAGCAGGAAGGCAACCGACCGTTGTTCAGTGAGGAGAGTGAATCTCCTGCCGGCCAGGTAATGCCTCCAATGTCACACAGCTTCTACGATGGCTTGGGTCTCCTTCTCGACTGAGGAGTGCCAAATTTCGGAGGCATGGAGGGTGCGTGAAAAGAATGCCACGGGTCTGCCTGCCTGGTTGAGGGTGGCGGCCAGAGCGACGTCTGATGCATCACTCTCGACTTGGAAGGGTAGTGTCTCGTTGACCGTGTGCATCACAGCCTTGGCAATGTCGGCCTTGTTACGGTTGAAGGTCTGGTGAGCCTCGGCCATCAGTGGGAAAACGGTGGACTGAATGAGTGGGTGGGCCTTGTCCACATAGTTAGGGACCCACTGGGCGTAGTACGCGAAGAACCCCAGGCATCGTTTGAGGGCCTTGAGGTAGTGAGGGAGGGGGAGTTCAATGAGGGGGCGCATGCGATCGGGCTCGGGCCCTAGAACTCTGTTCTGAACTACATAGCCAAGGATGGCTAATCGGTCTGTGGTGAACACGCACTTCTCCTTGCTGTAGGTTAGGTTTAAATACTCTAGGTCAAGTCGGCGGGAAGTTTTGGGTATTCTAAAAGGCATTAAAGTGGACAAGTCCCCAGGTCCAGATGGGATCTATCCCAGGTTACTGAGGTAAGCGAGGGACGAAATAGCTGGGGCCTTAACATATATCTTTGCAGCATCCTTGAGCACGGGTGAGGTCCCGGAGGACTGGAGAATTGCTAATGTTGTCCCTTTGTTTAAGAAGGGTAACAGGGATAATCTAGGGAATTATAGACCTGTGAGCTTGACGTCAATGGTAGGCAAACTGTTGGAGAAGATACTGAGGGATAGGATCTATTCACATTTGGAAGAAAATTGACTTATCAGTGATATGGGCTGTTTAGCACAGGGCTAAATCGCTGGCTTTGAAAGCAGACCAAACAGGCCAGCAGCACGGTTCAATTCCCGTAATAGCCTCCCCGAACAGGCGCCGGAATGTGGCGACTAGGGGCTTTGCACAGTAACTTCATTTGAAGCCTACTTGTGACAATAAGCGATTTTCATTTTTCATTATCATTTCGATAGGCAGCATGGGTTTGTGCAGGGAAGATCATGTCTTACAAACCTAATAGAATTCTTTGAGGAAGTGACAAAGTTAATTGATGAGGGAAGGGCTGTAGATGTTATATACATGGACTTCAGTAAGGCGTTTGACAAGGTTCCCCATGGTAGGCTGATGGAAAAAGTGAAGTTGCATGGGTTTCAGGGTGTACTAGCTAGATGGATAAAGAACTGGCTGGGCAACAGGAGACAGAGAGTAGTGGTGGAAGAGAATGTCTCAAATGGAGAAGGGTGACTAGTGGTGTTCCACAGGGATCCGTGCTCGGACCACTGTTGTTTATGATATACATAGAACATAGAACATTACAGCGCAGTACAGGCCCTTCGGCCCACGATGTTGCACCGTCCTGTGAAACCCCTCTAATTCCCATCTACACTATTCCCTTATCATCCATATGCCTATCCAATGACCATTTGAATGCCCTTAATGTTGGCGAGTCCACGCCCTTACTACTCTCTGAGTAAAGAACCTACCTCCGACATCTGTCCTATATCTATCTCCCCTCAATTTAAAGGTATGTCCCCTCGTGCTGGACATCACCATCCGAGGAAAAAGGCTCTCACTGTCCACTCTATCTAATCCTCTGATCATCTTGTATGCCTCAATTAAGTCACCTCTTAACCATCTTCTCTCTAACAAAAACAGCCTTAATTCCTTCAGCCTTTCCTCATAAGATCTTCCCTCCATACCAGGCAACATCCTGGTAAATCTCCTCTGCACCCTTTCCAATGCTCTGGATGAAGGTATAGGTGGTCTGATTAGCAAGTTTGCAGATGATACTAAGATTGGTGGAGTTGCAGATAGCGAGGGGGACTGTCAGAGAATACAGCAAAATATAGATAGATTGGAGAGTTGGGCAGAGAAATGGCAGATGGAGTTCAATCCAGGCAAATGTGAGGTGATGCATTTTGGAAGATCTAATTCAAGAGCGGACTATACGGTCAATGGAAGAGTCCTGGGGAAAATTGATGTACAGAGAGATCTGGGAGTTCAGGTCCATTGTACCCTGAAGGTGGTAATACAGGTCGATAGAGTGGTCAAGAAGGCATACAGCATGCTTGCCTTCATCAGACAGGGTACTGAGTACAAGAGTCGGCTGGTCATGGTGCAGTTGTATAGGACTTTAGTTAGGCCACATTTGGAATATTGCATACAGTTCTGGTCGCCACATTACCAGAAGGATGTGGATGTTTTAGAGAGGGTGCAGAGGAGGTTCACCAGGATGTTGCCTGGTATGGAGGGTGCTAGCTATGAAGAAAGGTTGAGTAGATTAGGATTGTTTTTGGCACTGATTGAGGTCTACAAAATTATGAGAGGCATGGACAGGGTGGATAGCAACAAGCTTTTTTCCAAGAGTGGGGGTGTCAATTACAAGGGGTCACGATTTCAAGGTGAGAGGGGGAAAGTTTAAGGGAGATGTGCGTGGAACGTTTTTTGTGCAGAGGGTGGTGGGTGCCTGGAATGTTTGCCAGCGGAGGTGGTAGAGGCGGGCACAATAGCATCATTCAAGATGCATCTAGACAGATATACGAACGGGCGGGGAACAGAGGGAAGTAGATCCTTGGAAAAAAGGCGACAGGTTTAGATAAAGGATCTGGATCGGCGCAGGCTGGGAGGGCCGAAGGGCCTGTTCCTGTGCTGTAATTTTCTTTGTTCTTTGTTCTATATCAGATATGCGAGGGAGGGGGTACGCGTTGAGCTGCGTGTACTGATTGATGGTCTGACTTTAGTCAACGACCATCCTGTTTTTCTGCCCATTTTTCACCACTACCACTTGGGCCCTCCAGGGGCTGTTGCTGGCCTCGATGATACCTTCCCGCAGCAGTCGCTGGACCTCAGACCTGATGAAGGTCCTGTCCTGGGCACTGTACTGTCTGCTCCTGGTGATGATGGGTTTGCAATCCGAGTGAAGGTGGGTCGACCTTAAGTGTTGTGAGGCTGCATACAGTAAGGGGTGGTAGGAACCCGCCAAATTTCAGGATTAGGCTCTGGAGGTTGCACTGGAGATCCAGTCTGAGTAGCAAGTCAGCACGGAAGTTGGGGGGGACGTAGAGCCGGAAGCCGCTGAACTCTACGCGCTGGATGGCGAGGGTGGCAGTGCAGTACCCCCGGATCGCCACAGAATGGGATCTGGAGGCCAGGGAGATTCTCTGGTTGGTGGGGTGGACCGTGAGGGAGCAGCGCCTTACCGTATTGGGGTGGATGAAGCTCTCAGTGCTCCCAAAGTCCAGAAGGCAGGAAATCTTGTGCCCATCAAGCTTCACTGTCGACGCGGTTGCGAGGTTGTGCGGTCGTGACTAGTCGATCGTGACGGAGGTCAGATGTGGCTGGTCGGCGGTGGTTGCAGGCGATGAGTGGCCCCATGAGGTGTCCGACGAGCAGGGGTCCAGAGGCGGGGAAGGTGGCGACGCCCACAGGCCGCACGTGTTGTGAGGGGAGCAAGATGGCGGCGCCCACGGGCCGCACAAGGTCTGAGGTGAGGAAGATGGCCGTGCCCGTGGGTCGCACATGGGGGGGTTGCCGGGGTAACAGCGGCGACCGAACGGGCCTGGCACACAGCAGAAAAATGTCCTTTCTTACCGCAGGCTTTGCAGAGCGCACTCCGTGCCGGGCAGCGTTGTTGGGGGTGTTTTGACTGTCCGGAGAAGTAGCAGTTGGGTACCCGGGGTTGTTTGGCTGCCACGCGGCTCAGGCCTGGGGTTGTCTGGGGGAGGTCGCTGGTGGGGTGCACGGTAGGGTGTTCACTGGCGGGGTCCACGATGTCCAGGAGTGGTGGGCCGTGCGGTCGGGGGCATACGCCTTTATATTGCGTGAGGCGACTGTGAGGGAAAGCGCTAGTTTCTTGGTCACTGCGAGGTTGAGGGCAGCCCCTTCTAAGAGTCGCTGGCGGATGTAGGCTGACCCTATGCCCGTAACGAACGGGTCTCTAAGTAGCAGGTCCGAAAGTTCAGCGGCCGAAACGGCCTGGCAATCGCAGTCCACCAGGGCGTTCAGGGCATGCCAGAAATCTTCCACAGACTCACCGGAGAGTTGATGCCGCGTAGAGAGGAGGTTTTGTTGGTCTGCTGAGCGCAGTTCCCCTTCAGTAGCACCATGGCCTCAGCGTATGCCGGCGCATCCCGGATGAGGGGGAAGATGTCTGAGCTCAGCCGCGTATAGAGGATCTGGAGCTTCTGTGCCTCTGAGGGTGGTTTGGTCGCAGATCCTATGTATGCCTCGAAGCAGGCTAGCCAGTGTGTGAAGGCCGACCTGGTGTTGTCTGCTTGAGGGTGCAGCTGCAGGCGATCAGGCTTGATGCGGAGATCCATCATTTTAAAATCTCTGCGTAATAAATTGATGCACTGTCAATTACGACGAGACGAGAGTGGAGAGTAATCAAGGCTTTATTACGCAGAGATGTGGAGCCTCCCGCAGCTGCTGCCGAAATGGCTGCAGCTCGGAGAACCCACACATTTATACTCCGCCTACTGGGCGGAGCCAACAGGCAGGGGTCTACCCCCATACCTGTAGTACAGGGGCCTTACCGTAATACCCTCGTATGCAGTATACACAATACAACAGTGGTGATGACCACAAGGTATAGGATATCTGTTTACTTTAGCAGCCCTGTTCATGATCATCTTGTAATCGCCACAAATCCTTTTCATTTCATGAAATTTTAATTTCATTCGTTTCATTTCAATCCTTACTGTGCGGTCCAGCTTTAACACGGGGACTATTGGTACTGCCCACTCTGAGAACTTTACTAATTATCCACGCAGGTCTTTCAAAAATTCAATCTCATTTCAACTTTTTAATGCAGGGCTTAAAGTACAGCCATCAGCTGTGAGGCTAGAGGCTGCTCACAGTCAAAGGGAGTTAAAGTGACCTTCAGCATAGAACCAAGAACATGCCTCTGTTCTCGAGTGATGGTAGGATAGACAGGAAGCATCTGTAGCTGCTCCTTCCATTGGTCTCAATATTTATAGATGGTTTGAAGGCCTCGCTGGCAGAAAGCCCCTCACCCCCCTGCTCCCATGGACGGCCTGATTTGGAATGCTTCAGCCCTCCTACCAAGCTTAATCCCCCTGAGGGGTCCCCCACTAACCCCCCACGCCCTCTCCGAGCACTGGGGTAGCAGTTCCGGTGCCCTTGGGCTGCACACCGGAAGACGGAAATGGTTACTCAACTCCTCAGTTCCTCTCAGCAGCCATTGTGGCAGCTTCATACCTTTTAAAAAGAATACTAAATGACAGTAGCGTGATTTCTCATTCGGGAGCTGGTTAATTCCCAGGATTCCCAGGTTCTGGGCTGGTTACGCGCAGTGGGCTAAACAGCTGGCTTGTAAAGCAGAACAAGGCCAGCAGCGCGGGTTCAAATCCCGTACCAGCCTCCCCGAATAGGCGCCGGAATGTGGCGACTAGGGGCTTTTCATAGTAACTTCATTTGAAGCCCACTTGTGACAATAAGCGATTTTCAGGAGGCTGCTGCATTTGACTTCAATCTTGCTAATGAAATGGGAGTTAATGCAAATTGAGGTTAATGATATGCCCGCTATATTTAGCGTGACCCAGACCTCGCCGTTTGGAGTGGGCTGTTTAGATAACAAACTGATTTGCGCCTGACTATTTGACCGGCTCGCCCAGATCAGCACCTCCCGCAACACGGTGGGTAAATCGTGCCCTATATTTATATACACGCACAGCACTAACACAGGTCTCGTCCCCACCGACTCCGGAGCTAAGACTGCTGCTTCCACTCTGTGCTCTGGCACCTGATCGGCCCAGTTTTGTACGTTCCACCCCCATAGGTTACAGGCACGTCACATGGCCCACAAAAGCTCGCCTCTTAATGGGGCCATGCTGTCTCATAATCTCATCCGGATTCTCATTTTTTTTTTCTTAAATTTTAGCGTACCCAATTCATTTTATTTCCAATTAAGGGGCAATTTTAGCGTGGCCAATCCACCTAATCTGCACATCTTTGGGTTGTTGGGACGAAACCCACGCAAACACAGGAAGATTGTGCAAACTCCACACGGACAGTGACCCAGAGCCAGGATCGAACCTGGGACCTCGGCGCCGTGAGGCAGCAGTGCTAGCCACTGCGCCACCTCGCTGCCTGGGATTCTCATTTTCAAAGAAATAAGCAGAAACTTTACTGTGATCTCAGAAGCAATAATAATCGTGAAATCCAATGTTGTAAACAGGTGTAAACTATTCATTCATTAAAGCAATGGATACTCCCCTCCCCAACTACGATAACTTCTTGAGTTGTCAGTTTGTATAGGGCTGAATCAACATTGTGAAGCTGGTTGGCAGCTTTGCTGCATCCTCCAGGTTGTCACATTGGTCGTGCAAAGCATTAAGATGGTTAAAACTGACCAGAAAGTACAGCAATTGGTATAATTTTGAGCGTTTAAGGGGAGTTGGCCGATTTAACCTTTCGAGCAATAGTGACAATTTTGTGCCTTTAACATTTAGATTTTTCCTTCAAGCTTTCAAGTACTTACGTTTTTCCTTTCCTCCAATACTGGCAAAAGTACTTTGGGGATATTGACAGTTTAATCTCCAAATGCCAGGTAACAGGTTATTTTTGCATGTCACAATCGGGTCCATTGTTGTGTCACCGGACTGGGGTGGGGTGGTGGGGGCAGGAAGAGGTGGAGGGACGGTGTGGCTTGTGGGGGGGGGGGGACGGTGGGTTTTATCAAAGTTGATGTTCAGCAGCTGGGTATTTCTGCACATTTTTAGAACATTCACTTTTCAAGCCGTGCACTTGCACATGACAAGTTGTTCTCTGTTTCAGGAATGGAATTACAAGCCACAGAATATTCCAATCGCTGCTCTTTATTGAATCACTGCTTTCTGAGTTGCACGCTTGGAGGGAAGCATAGATTATTTATTTGGCTATTACCTCTGTTACAGTGTTGCTCCTTTATAGCATATTGGCGCCGTTTAGCACTCGGTTACCCTGTCCATGATTTGGTCTGTTAATCCGAATTGGTTTTTAATTGGTGTGACAGATTCAATCATACAGTCAGTAAGAAATAAGAAACAAGGTCAGAGTTAGCAGGCCAGAGTCTCTGGACACCTGTGCAACACGATAGTTCTTGGTGACGCCAGCTGCCTTTTCTTCTGTGTATGTCCTGTTATCCAAAACGGTATATTGGTACTTTCTTTCATTTAAAAACACTCTTCCAAAACTCATATCTTCCCCTCAGCTTTTAATCACTGCTCTTATCTCTGTCCCCAGTTGCCCATTCCATGACCCTGAATGTTTTGCTCTTGTTATGTGTGCAGAAAATTGGGCAGCACGATAGCACAGTGGTTAGCACTATTGCTTCACAGCACCAGGGCCCCAGGCTCGATTTCCTGCTTGGGTCACTGTCTGTGTGGAGTCTGCACGTTCTCCCCGTGTCTGCGTGGGTTTCCTCCGGGTGCTCCGGTTTCCTCCCACAAGTCCCGAAAGATGTGCTGTTAGGTGGATTAGACATTCTGAATTCTCCCTCTGTGTACCCGAACAGGCGCCGGAGTGTGGCGACGAGGGGATTTTCACAGTAACTTCATTGCAGTGTTAATGTAAGCCTACTTGTGACAATAATAAAGATTATTATTAAATTGAATTGTTGCTGAAGTTGTATATATTTGAGCATATTGAAGCTGCATTGATAACCAGAATGTAAAAATTCCAGAAGAATATACAAAGGTTTTGGACATTACACCGGTTGGCAGCATTTTTATTCCATTGTGGTGTCTGTTGCCTGACATTAATTTCCAACACACTAAGGAGCAGAATGGGAGCCTGGATGAAAATGGTCTTCACCAATCAGTAGACCATTGTGCTTGATCTTTGGCTATGGAACATTTCGCCCTCAGTACCTGCACGGAAGTGGGTTCTGCACTTTGTTCTGCATTACACTCTGGAAATTATGATAATTTTCCCAAATGTGGAAGTTCTCAGATTAAAATTGAAGTGTTTTGCAGTCAGCCGGTGCTGTTGGCGCGAAACTATCGACGATTCGGGTCCAACTTGAATGTTGGAACAGGCTCGAGGGGCTGAATGGACTGGTCCTACACCCAGCAGTGGGTGGTGTACATTTAACCGCTGATGCCATGGAGAACTTGGATCTAATTTCATTAAATTTAAGCAGGGAAATGGAAAAAGGGCAGCAGACCTGTGATTCAGACCTGCTCGTGTGGAGATAGAATCAAGGACAGACTGATTGGGCAGAATGGCCTCATCCCATGGTATTTGATATATTTCTTTTTAACTATCAACGTAACATAAATATGGATAATCATGGCTAATAGTCTCTGCACTGAAGGGAATTCTTTACACAGAGAATTTTGGGATACAGGTTACAGAAATGCACCTATTTTATGTATTTTTAAAAAAATACAAAGTAGTCAGATCTCCAAATATTATTTTTCGATTTCAGTCTTTATTTGGATTTGAGCCAACATTCTTCTAGTCAGAAACTTAATGGTTACTGTTCATTGCCAGGGGACGGTGATCATGAAACCATTGTTGATTGTCATAAAACCCATTTGGTCACTAATCTGTCATCCTTACCTGGTCTGACTTCCAGGTTACTTTGACTCTTAAATTAGGGATGGGTAGCAAATGCTAGCCCAGCCTCAAAGCCCACAGCCCTTGAAAGAATGTTGAAAAAAATTGCTCTGATAAGTGGTGCCATTTTCATTGATAAAACTGAAGGTCAGTTAGAGTTTTGTAATTCAACTGCAGACAGTTGGGTACAATATCCCTGTTGACACTCCAGTGCAGTACTGACAGTATCCTGCACTGTCAGAGATGCCACCTTCTGGCCGAGACATTAAAATGAGTCCTTCTCTCCCCATCCAATTTGATTCAGAAGAATGCATGGCCCTATGTTTATCACCATGCAGAACTCCCGCCACGGGCTACCTATCTTCCCATGTGGCTCGTCCTTGGGAAGTGGCCATCCTCGATTCTGTGAAAATAGCCAAGACAAAGAAATCTTCTTTCCTCGGCATGTTTAGTATGTTTGACCTGGAAAGGGCTGCTTCATTGGGGATCTGGCCTATCCATGTGATGCCAAGACTGCATCCAGCGTGACCAATCCCCATGAAGCGAATTAAATAATAATAATCTTTATTGTCACAAGTAGGCTTACATTAAAACTGCAATGAAGATCCTGTGAAAATTCCCTAGTCGCCACATTCCAGCTCCTGGTCAGGTGCACTGAGGAAGAATTCAGAATGTCCAAATTACCGAACAGCACGTCGAAAATGAAAGGACAGCATACCATGGATGTTTGGATGATCATGGGGTTGCCAAAACTATCAGAGCAAACAAAAGGAGAGTGGATACTGCGCATGCACAAAGACTAAAGGTATGACTTAGAGGACAAACAGCTCCCGGCACCATGCAACCCAGGAAACAGGACTGTGGTGCCAGATATTGGATAACTCCATCAGATGAGGAACAGTTCACCATCCTAAATGCATAATTGGCACCACAAATGGAAGGTTGCCTGGACTTGCTCTCAGGCTAATACTCGTGTTCTCAGTCCGCAGCTGTGTTCCAATGACATTCAGCACACCTTTGAGAAACAGCACCTCATCTTTTTACCAGGCACTCTTCCATTAACATTGAAATATGGTCATGGAAATAATTCAATATTAAGATTGATATTAGTGAGATTAAATAGGGCACTGGCCTTCCGGGAAATGTATCAACGGCGTCAAAGTCAAATCCAGAAACAATTGTCCAGCAACAATAGTTGCCAAACTAGCTGTCTCTACATGGAGCCTGTTATCCCCACCTTCCTAATCCCAGCCACAGGCACATTAAGATTATACTCAACCCGACTCACTTGGCTCTCTATCCTGGCAAATCTCATTCCTCCACATATCTGCTAACTTGCAGCAACTTTATGGTTGCATGGGGCTTATGTGCAGGTTAGGTGGATTGGCCATGCTAAATTGTCCCTAAGTGGGGTTACGGGGATAGGGCAGGGGATTCGGTCCAGGTAGACTGCCCTTTCAGAGGGTTGATGCAAACTCTGCGGGCCGAATGGCCTCCTTCTGCAGTGTAGGGATTCTATGATTATATGATTCTATGAAACCCTGCCACTTTATGCTGATCTGCTCAGCCCACCCAATGTACAACTCCCATCAAGAAAGCCGGTCTGGAAAAATCCTCCCACACAGGACTTCATCGTAAATTCATCCTGGACAAATGAATGGGAATGATTGGTCATGGTGAACAAATATGTGGTCTCAAATCCAACCGCTGCCTGCTTTCATTTTCCAGGGAAAGTGTTGCCCACCCGTATCAGGTTCAGGACCGGCTACGGCCCCTGTTTGGCCAACTGCACAACTGGGGCATTAGTGCCTGTCCACCGTGTGCCTGTGGGAGAGAGAAAACTGTGCAGCGCATCAGAGAGCGATGTCCCATCCACAGACTCAGCGGAGGCCTATCCGCACTCTATACAGCAGAACCGGACAAAACTGCTAACAAATAACATTGATATTGAGATGATAATTGACAGCTTTGAAGTAAGCAAATGCAGTTATGAGCATTAACTAGTTTCCAGGTGGACACGGATAACTGTGAGAGCTCTTTCTAAGAATGGTGGGAAATAAAGCCGACACATCGGTATAATTGGTAAGAAAACTCGCAATCACAAGTCATAAAACGTAATGATCTTAACAGGATGGGTAATTAAACATTAGGATGATAAGAGCACAGACTGGGAGGTGTTAGAACTGAGGAATTTCCCAGACTCCCAGTGAACTAACGAGACATCTGCAGCCTGTATAATAATGCCCTGTGTGTATATTGGAGGTTGGTGAGGCAGCCTCGTGAAATTTGATAACTGAAAGATATCAACATGTGACACGATCTTTATAAGAGGGAGATGCCCTGTAGAGCCAGGCTGTCTCTTCCCAGTTTATGCAAGATTGTGAATAAAAAACCTTGACTACTCATAGCTTGCAAACTTCTTGATCCACAACAACGCTTAGTAAATTCTGTCACCCGATTTTGTGGATTTTTTGCATGTGCAAGTCTTAATCAGGTTTCCATGTCTCTTTCTTTCAGGCACAACTATTCATTCTATTCACATCAGCCCTGGATAAATATTTGGTTTCTTGACTGTAACCATTGCCACTTGCTTTGCCAGTGAAATCTTTTGTCACTAGATCTTTACCCTATCGCAGTGATCCCCTTCTGTTCTTTCCATTCTCCACCCTGTCACTTGCACAAAACCGATTAATTTCCAAAATAAAAACAGAAAAAGCTTGAAAAACACAGCAGGCCTGACAGCATTGGTAGAGAGAGAAACAGCGTTAATGTTTTGAGTCGGTATTGTTCTTCTTCAGAACAGAAGAGGGATAGACACGTGATGGTCTTTACACTTTTGAAGTGAGAGTTGGAGCTCGAGAGGCAAAATAGAAGGTCAGGGGTAGGTAGGATCTCAGGATGTTAGCCTTTGGCTGCTGTTGAGTGAAGAGTCAAGAGTTCTGCTCCTTCCCCCATACACCTTTATTTTTCCTTGAATACACTCTGTACCAAAACTCTATCATCACATCACATGCTTCAAAGACCAACTGCAGCCTCTTTACATATCAGTGTCAATTATTGGATACTTAACAACAATGAGACATCTAATTGGAATGTTTATTAACCCATTCCTTAACAGTCTCCCCTTCCTTGGAGAAAAAAAAATAATTTGGTGAAAACAAAATTTCAAGAAACTCAAAAACACACGCAATTTCCCCCACTTTTTTTTATTTCAAACAGTCATAGAAATAGGTCCCCGTCATTAACAATATCCAAATCTTTCTGTGAACTAGCCCCTATTTTCATAAAACAGTAGGGCAACTGATAGCTACTGTTGACCCATTTAATTTTTGCTATCTCCCCTCTGTCCAACATCTGCTTCAAACTTGCGATGTCTATCCTTAACCTTTTCTCATTGACACTTTTTGGAGAGTGCACATTTTCCCAGAGGGATTTATTGTCAATGTGACACTCAATGGGTATGTTACCCAAATCCCTTAATCCCAAAATGGCTGTCAATATCTCAGATATATAAAAGGCTATATCCACTGCCTCTACAAGGCTTAACGTCTCAGCAGCCAAAGTGCATTTGACCACTCCTTATTTTCTTTGTTTCCCACACAAGAGGACAACATTTACCATTGTTCCTCAAAAGAAAAATTATAAAACCTCCTGCGCTTGAAACCCCATCGCATAAATTTGCATAGGACGCATCACTATAAACTATGAGTTTCAAGTGTCTAAAATCACCTAAAACTGGGAACCTCAAAATGCACTTCTCCATTTTTAATTTGACCAACACTTTATTTCCTCTTATTATGTCTTCCACTTTAGGATCATCAATTTTTGTTCTCAACTCTAAGACATCTGTCTACCTAACCAATTCAGTTGCCCAATTAATATTCACAGTTGCTCTTTTTCCATCTTTGAAACCACTGTGTCTTTTTGTGAAACCCGAGCACGACTAATTGCTATTGGGCTGATGCTCTCCAAATAAGATTGCTGACGTAACGTTGCCCCTAACTGAGTCTGTCTGATTTCCAGTCCAATATATTTAAATGCACCGGAAGCCTGACTTCCAACCCTGAATTCTTTCCTCAACTCAGAGATTGCAGCAGCTTCGAAATCACTAGTCCCACCCCACAAAAAATCACCATCGTGCATCATAAAAATGCCAGAAAGATTTCCTTTATAGTGTCGGTGAAACATTGCAGGATCTGCTTGCAACTGGCAACAGCCTAACTTTAACAAAACTGGCCTTCCCAAAAAATACCAGACTCGAGACGCAGCCTTTAATCTATATATACATTTGTTCAACTTCCAGTGTACCCCTTCTGTGTTGGCTGCCTCTTTAGAAGGACGGAGAAAAATGTCGCTCTGAAGCTGATGCCTTTTCAAAAAGGCAGCTTTTATATCTACAGATTTACATTCACATGCCTTTGTGGCTAATAGAGCCAAGAATATCTTTAAAATAACCTTTCCTATTGTAGGTGAATCTACCCTTAAATCCTGATCTTCTAAGTTTTCTTCAAATCCCCTTGCCACAAGACCATAAGACCTTGAGACATAGAAGCAGAATTTGGACACTCGGCCCATTGAGTCTGCTCTGCCATTCAATAATGGCTGATATTTTCTCATCCCCATTCTCCTGCCTTCTCTCCATAACCTCTGATCCCCTTATTAATCAAGAACCTATCTATCTCTGTCTTAAAGACACTCAGTGAATTGGCCTCCACACCCTTCTGCGGCAAAGAGTTTCACAGATTCACCATCCTCTGGCTGAAGAAATTCCTCCTCATCTCTGTTTTAAAGGATCGTCCCTTTAGTCTGAGATGGTGTCCTCTGGTTCAAAAAGCAAATTACTGCGGATGCTGGAATCTGAAACGAAAGAGAAAATGCTGGAAAATCTCAGCAAGTCTGGCAGCATCTGTAGGGAGAGAAAAGGGCTAACGTTTCGAGTCCGATGACTCTTTGTCAAAGCTGTCAACTGAGATTTCGCTGAGATTTTCCAGCATTTTCTCTTTTGTCCTCTGATTCTAGTTTTTCCTACAAGTGGAAACATCCTCCCCACATCCACTCTGTCCAGGCCTCGCAGTACCCTGTACGTTTCAATAAGATCCCCTCTCATCCTTCTAAACTCCAACGAGTACAGACCCAGAGTCCTCAAATTTTCCTCATACGACAAGTTCTTCATTCCAGGGATTATTCCTGTGAACCACCTCTGGACCCTTTCCAAGGCCAGCACATCTTTCCTCAGATACGGGGCCCAAAATTGCTCACAATACTCCAAATGGTGTCTGAACATAGCCTTATACAGCCTCAGAAGTACATCCCTGGTCTAGTATTCTAGCCCTCTTGACATGAATGCAAACATTGCATTTGACTTCTTAACTGCCAACTGCACATGTACATTAACCTTAAGAGACTCATGAACAAGGACTCCCAAGTCCCTTTGTGCTTCTGCTTTCCGAAGCATCTCCCCTTTTAGAAAATAAGGGGAAAAACCTGGCCTCTGCCTTCTAAGTGCCATCCGGAATAACCTTTTCCATGAAAATCCATCTGTGGGATAGAGCTTTTAGTCCCCTATCCGGTACTTCAGTGTATACCCCAAATTCACTCCAACTATGCAGTTCTTGCTGTTTGTCATCTTTGATAACTTTTTCATCTAATTTATTGGAGGCCACCAAAATCTCATGAGCATGTGGGGTTCTACTCTAGTAGTATTCGTAGTCTTACCCATGTTCTGAGACCTTGACAAACTATGTCCCCTATCCCGCTTGTATCTCATTCTGTACTGCTACTGCTTAACCTTTCACTTCTGCTGTGGGATGTCCTTTCAATAGTTCTCGACCTTTCCTGCAGACCTGTTCACAATCCGATGTACTATCAGAACTGGCACTTCGTTTCTGTGCCCTCCATTTTTGAACTTTGTGTTCCCAATCCATTGTCTTGATACCCTCCCCTGTATACTGTCCATTCAATCAGTGTGTATACTTTCCAGTCGCCTTCCCTGCTCTACTAATAACAGTTGCATCGTGCCATTGACTAGACCCTTCAGGCAAGTATGTCACTTTTGTACCAACTTTTGGCAGTTGCCTTTTCAGAAAAATGGCCTGTTCTAATTCATCAGAAGTGTTGTGTTCCTCTACAAAACACTGTCCATATCAGTTAACTACTCCTTATAGTTCTGTAGCACATGCATACCAGATGATCCTGGTTCCTCATCATGTCTGTCTGCTCTGTCTAAACTTGAAAATTTGTATTCTGTACCCATTATCCTTGATGAATGTACCCTGACAGTCTGATTGTCATGTTGCAAAATAATCATTTTGCCATCTATGCTCATGATCTTCCCTGGACCTTTCCATTCATTAAAATTGTCTCCCTTATAATATACTATGTCTCCTTGCTGAAAAACAGTGTTTGATGGCCGTAATTTATGCCTTAAAGCTCTGCGAATTCTTTCAGAGATTTCTGCTTCCAAAAAAAGCTTTTCTACTGCTTTGTAATGCATTTAAATGCTCAGCAAAGGCAGAAATAATTGTAGTCCCTTCCCAAGCTGGAGGCTGGTCATCCAAAATGGATGGAATTTTAGGATTGCTACCAAACACTAATTGATAGGGACTATAGCCTCTGCAACAAATTCTTTGCATGTACTGCCCATGCTAAGGCTAAATTTAACTTGCAATTTGGTCTGTCTTCCAAAATTTCCCAGAGCATGTCATCTATTACTGCATGGTTTCTTTCACACACACCATTACTAAATGTACTTTCTGCAGCTGTTTTCATAACTGTGATAGTTACGTTTTCACACATATGCCTAAACTCATCATTAGAAAACTTCCCCCTGTTGTCTGTAAGGAATTTTGCCGGTGAGCCCATTCCTGTCCCTATTCATTTTTCCATGATATGATCCAGGATTACTCTCTTTTCTTTACTTCGTACAATGGTTGATTGACTAAATCTGGTTGCTAAATCTACAAAATGCAGAATAAATATATTGTTAGCTTTATCCCAGATCTTAAGGTCCATGACCACAATGTTGTTAAAATCCCTGGCCAAAGATAGGGTTACTATCGGTCGTGATGGTGTCCTTCTGTACTTCCTACAAACCTCACAGTGAACACTAACCTGTTCCATTAGCTTAGTATAATCTTCATCCCTTACCCCTGCATTTTTAAATACATTTTTCAGCCCCCGAGGAGACGGATACGCAAATTGCCTATGCAGTTTTATCAGTTAAAGTCCCATTTCCAGCTACCAATAACACATCCTTAACAACTGCACCTCAAATATTATTTGTCAGTAATGGAAGACAATCATGTCCCGATTGTGTAAATTGTAAGTCCACTGTCTTTCCAAAAACTGTTGCCTTATCCTGTTCCATATCCAATTTCAGGTGTGCTTTCTTCATCGACGGTCTGCTCAGAAGCAAAGGCATCTCACTTGATACAACTTCCGTGCTAATGAAATTATTCACTCCGGCAATATTGCAAGGGATCACCAGTCTTTTCAGCGACTTCAGAGTATTATCATCCCCAAACCTGAAACTTGTGGAACTTTCAAATTCCATAACCTTGTTACGATTTTCAGCATTCAAAGAGTCCAGGTAGCATTTTAACCGGTCAATTCCACACACAGTAGTTGTGCAGCCACTGACCAATACAGCACAATTGAAGGATTCTGCAACCAACACCCTCATTACTGGAGCAAAACTGCTTGTTAATAGGACAATGCCTTCTTTCTGGTCACTATCTTTTTCCTCTTCTGACTCTTCCATGTCATGTGTAGCTTCAAACACTATTACAACATGTTGGACAGTTGAAAGCATAATGGTATTGAGAATCACACCAAAAACATCGATTTATCGTACCCCGGGTATTTCTGGGCTTCATTTTCTTATTACCATTCTCCATGTCCCTTCTTCTATTATAGGTTTTAAATGGGTTTCTGTCCTCATAATGTCCGGGTCCCGATTTCCTTCCATACTCTCGTAACCTGTTCGTAGCCGTACGACCTCGCCATCCAGTCAGTAGTCTATGTTCCATAGTTTGCTTTATTGCTGACTGACCTATTTGTGTCATAAGAGACATAGGAATTGAATGTTTCCCCAGGAACTTATTCAAGGCCTCCATCATCTGATTGAATAAGGTATCATTATCCGCAAACGTAACTCCTGTCAAAACCAGGAGCCTGTCCATGTTGCTCACTCCAGCACAGTCCAGTAACTTAAATGCCAACACGGACTGTGGTAATTCCAGGCAGTGTTTGTGCAGCCTTCTGTATAGTCTGCTGAATTCCATTATATAGTCCTCAATAGAGATATCCTCTGTTTTCCACAATCTATCAAATCCTGACCATGTTTCATACACACTTGTCAAGTGATCCTTTTGATAAATCTTATACATAAAATGCAAAAGAGTCTCCAAACCTTCTTCTGAGTCCAATTGCTCCAATTCCAGTTCAGAAAACACTTTGTTTCGGAATTTACTCTCATAAGGAAGAGAAAGAGCCGATGTCAGAGCCAAGGGCAGGACGGTGGCGCAGTGGGTTAGCCCTGCTGCCTCACAGTGCCAAGGTCCTAGGTTTGATCCCGGCTCTGGGTCACTGTCCGTGTGGAGTTTGCACATTCTCCCCGTGTTTGTGTGGGTTTTGTCCCCACAACCCAAAGATGTGTAGGGTAGGTGGATTGGCCACGCTAAATTGCCGCTTAATTGGAAGAAATGAATTGGGTACTCTAAATTTATTGAAAAAAAGAAAGTCGGTGATCCAGTTGCAGAGTGAGGAGACAAGTCCTCGGTTTTGGAGCTTTACTATGAGCTTGGCTGGGATTATGCTGTTGAAGATGGAGCTGTGGTCAATAAATAGGAGTCTGATGTTGGAGTCCTTGCTGTCGACATGAGGGAAGGTTGGACAGGCTTGGCTACTTTCATCTGGAGTTGAGAAGAGTAAGAGGCGACTTGATTGAAACATAAGATCCTGAGGAGTCTTGGCAGGGCGGATGTGGAGAGGACGTTTTGTCTGGTGAGAGTATCTGGAACTTGGGGTCACTGATTAAAAATAAGGGGGCATCTATTTAAGGCAGATGTGAAGAAAAAAAAATTTCTGGCCAGAGGGGAGCAAGTCTTTGGTACCCCTTCGAAAGGCTGTGAAAGCAGAGTCTTTGAAAATGTTCAAGTCTGACATAGATAGTGGGAGGAGTTATCAGAGGTATCAGGGATGTTCTTATTGAATGGCAGAGAGGGTTCAATGGCCCGAGTGATCCATTCCTTCTCCAAATTTGTATGTTGATTTGAATGCAATATATCAAAGGAATCCAGTCAAAGGAAGTTACTGTTTCAATTTGACAGTGTTTCAGGCCTTGCATGCAGCAGAGGGAGGACGTTCAAAGGCAGATGCCACAATTCCTGTGCTTGCCAGGAAAGGTGCCTCCGAAAGGGAGGGACAGTTGGGGGTGACTGAGGACTGAGCAGAGGAAACAGTCCCTATGGAATACTGAAAGGGAAAGGGAAGGTCTGTTGGTGGGGACATCACACTGGAGGTGGGAGTAATGGTGGAGTGTGAATCTTTGATAACTGAGGCTGTTTGGATGGACAGGGGAGATGCTACCATTGTTCTGGGAGGGATGGGAAGGAGTGAGAGCGGTGTGTGTGAAATAGAACAAACATGGTTGGGGGCCCTGTCAGTCACGTTGAGGCAAAAGCAAGATAAAATGGAAATGCTAGTATGGAAGATTACTTCATCCAAATACATCAAATGGAGACATGGAAACTGGTAGAATACAATGGAGTCCTTACAGGAAGTGGGCTATGAGGGTGCGTAATCAAGATTAGGGATTTGAGACTCATTTAAAGTGGTAAAGATGCAGAGAAAGATGGGCGGGGAGGGGAGGTAATAAGAAAAGGGAAAGTCTTTGCAATGGGGAAAGCACAAATGATCAAATGACAAAAATACTGATGGTGCAAAATGATAGAGGGTGACTGAGACAGATAATGAGACAGCTGTCTAGCTGAAGCTAGACAGAGTGGAGCCACAATCAGGATGTGTGTGTAACTTTTCAATGGTTAGATGGACTTGGATGTCCTTAATCTCGTTAACCTTTAACAATTTATATTTGGATGATTCGCCATTTAGTTAGTAGAATGTTGGGCAGCACGGTAGCACAAGTGGATAGCACTGTGGCTTCACAGCGTCAGGGTCCCAGGTTCAGTTCCCCGCTGGGTCACTGTCTGTGTGGAATCTGCATGTTCTCCCCGTGTCTGCGTGGGTTTCCTCCGGATGCTCTGGTTTCCTCCAACAGTCCAAAGATGTGCAGGTTAGGTGGATTGGTCGTGATAAACTGCCCTTAGTGACCAAAGACGTTAGGAGAGGTTATTGGGTTGTGGGGATAGGGTTGAAGTGAGGGCTTAGATGGGTCGTTGCAGACTTGATGGGCCGAATGGCCTCCTTCTGCACTGTGTGTTTTATTTTCTAATGTTGCACTGCACTCTGGGCATTGGTTGCTCAAGATAATAATTGGTTGAAACTTAACAGCTTGGAGCCAATTGGCTTTACATCATCATAGAATTTACAGTATAGAAGGAGGCCATTCGCGCCATCACTTCTGCACGGCCCTTGGAAAGAGCACCCCACTTAAACCCACACCTCCACCCTCACCTCGTAACCCAGTAATCCCACCTAACCTTTTCAAAACAAAGGAGCAATTTATCATGGCCAATCCACCTAACCTGCAAATCTTTAGACAGCGGGAGAAAATCGAAGCGCCCGGAGGAAACCCACGCGGACACGGGGAGAATTTAGCAGTGAGTCTCAGCTGTAGAAAATTGATAAATTGCTTTAACTCTGCTGTCTTTGATCCGATCTTTATCACAGGGTACACAGAGGGAGAATTCAGAATGTCCAATTCATCTAACAGTACGTCTTTCAGGACATGTGCGAGGAAACCGGAGCACCCGGAGGAAACCCACGCTGACACTGGGAGAATGTGCAGACTCCGCACAGATAGTGGCCCAAGCCGGAATTGGACCTGGGACCCTGGCGCTATGAAGCAACAAATTTGTTCTACCGTGCCGGTCACTACTCCATTTAATCTGTGAATCCCTCCAAACCTCATCCAAGTGAAACACACCGGAGGCAAATTTGAAAAACACGATTCTCTCTGTTTCATGAGAACTGCTGAGATTCTCCATCATTTTCTCTTTGGTTTCTCTCTGGCGTGATTGGCTTTTGGACTTTTCACCACTCCTTTGCGGTGGTATAGTGCGCGTCATGCCGGGGGAGCCGGGGAACCTCACTTTGACAGCTTGACCGTCCATTGAATCATGGAATCTTCCCAGTCCCATGAAAATGGCTTCAGTGACGGGAGCGTGAGGAATCTTTGAGATCATTGCATTTGGCCAACTAATTGATGAGCTCAAGAGCACAACTATCCTGCTCGAGGGAATGTTAATGCACTAGTCAGCTCACTTCTTCAAAGGAGAAAGCAGCCTGTGGCCATCTGGGAATCTGGTGACTTTACTATTGGGACCATCCAAGTAGAATCTTAAACTGGTGCAATAAATCCTGTTCCCAAGTCTGAGATTTACACCATCTAATTCTATAAAGGAAAACACTTGGACTGTTGTTCGCTGACACAGCTCATGGTTCCATCAGGTGATAGTTGGAACAAAGTGATAATAAACCCAAAGCAAACGTTTACTACCGGACTCTTAAAGGAACACCTCAGGTAATTGCTGCCACTATCAAACTCAACCGCAGTATCAGCCGGAGATGGTGGGTGTTCGGCTCGACAAGTGTTTCCAATTTATTCTCCTCTAACCCCCAGTTGCTTTGTTCTGCATAAGATCCCCTGTATTCTTCTGGATGTTGTACTGAGTACAGAAAAAAATCACCAGAGTTTCGTATTCTGAGGAGAATTCAAAACAATTACTTTTCCAGTAAAAAACCATCACATTGCACAAGCTGTCAAATGCTTAACCTCTCCAGCTTGTGGTGGAGATTCAGTTTCTCTCAAAGACAACCAAACCTGTACCACAGTAATTCAGTTACACACACTTAGCTGAGATTTCTGCAGGTTTAGCAAAAATCTTAAAGTGAGAGTAACACTGTTAATCGCTGTTAAGAAGCTTTGTGCTTCTTAAATGTTCAGAATGCACCATGTAGCACCTCCATTTTACGATGCCCTCGAAGGCCCATCAACAATCAGCTGCACCAACTTGTCCTGATGGAGCTGCCAGTCGGCCACAACCTCAACACCCCCTGATTGGGATTTCCACTCAGGGACATGGAGGGTGTCCTTAACTGAACGGCAGAAGTGGAGACTGTGGTGATGTGCCTGTGCACAATTCTGTATATAGTATATTGCGACCTCCAACCAGTTGGTGGCGATGTAGATCTATCACATGACACAAGACACTTGCCAGTTGGTAGTCAGACGTACAAGAAGATAGTCGGACGTAGAGTAGCTCCAGGAGAATTCACTGAATTAATTCAGTAGACATCGTCTGTATTATAGTTTATATAACAGGGGGTGTTGAGGTGGTGGCTCACCAGCAGCTCCATCAGGACAAGTTGGTAGACAGGTTTGGTTGACTACTTGATTGGGAGAGGGAGCTTTTCATGTCCATGACCGACATGAAAATGCTGGCAAAAGATTTCCTGACACTTATTGCCATTGGGAAGTGTCAGATCCCACTTTGGACTTACGGGACGGCAAGGATTATCTTCCGTGTGGTTGATGAGGCATTTTGTCCAGAGACGAAAATGAAATGAAATGAAAATCGCTTATTGTCACGAGTAGGCTTCAATGAAGTTACTGTGAAAAGCCCCTAGTCACCACATTCCGGTGCCTGTTCGGGGAGGCTGGTACGGGAATCGAACCGTGCTGCTGGCCTGCCTTGGTCTGCTTTCAAAGCCCTGTGCTAAATTTACCCCTGTGCTAAACAGCCCCAGAGATGACATTTCTTCACACAGAGTGGTGAGCCTGTGGAATTCAGTACCGCAGGAAGTAGTTGATGCTAAAACTTTGAATATATTCAAGAGGCGGCTGGATATAGCACTTGGGGAGAATGGGGTCAAAGGCTTTGGGGAGAAAGCAGGATTAGGCTATTGATCCTGATGAATGGCGGAGCAGGCTCGAAGGGTCAAAAGGCCTCCTCCTGCTCATCTCTTCTATGTATCTATGTACCTGCGAGGTACCTATGTGGCTCCCACCTAGGGCTGGGGTATCTCTGTTAACCTTTGTATAAAAGGTCTGCAGTAAGCTGCCATGTGTGAAGAGGCCCGGGAGGGATCTACCGGGAGTTGTATATACCTTAACTGCAAAAAACCCAAAGTGCATTACTATTGCTCGGTGTGGACTCCCCATGTCCTTATTAAACTGGCGACAAGGAGTAAACTGGTTTATTATCGACTCTGCAACCTCCTCGGCTGAGCCACCTGGGCCCAGGTTGGAAATGATGTTGGATGATTGGATGCATTTGACACCAGTGTTGAAGACTGGAACTAGCCTGCAGAAAGTATCCGTTACGTCTTCCGGGCCAATATCATCACAGATGGTCGGCCTGCATGATCAAAGTGATTCAGAGTCTTACTTAACCAGGAGAGACACATACACTCTCATTCGGCCCAACTTGTGGCACGTGTGCTAAAACATTTTAACCCGACCCCGTCCGTGATTATTCACAGGTATTGTTTTAATACGGCAGAGAGGTCCCCCAGGGAGTCTGTCACTGAGTTCATATCGTGGCTGCTGAAGATAGCTGGGTTTTGTGAGTATGCAACTGCTTTATGTGATATGCTCCGTGATTGTTTGGTCTGTGATATAAATAACATGGAGACACAAAAAAAACTTTTGGGCGAAATCTCCCTGACTTTTCAACTTGCACAACAGATCACTTTGTCCCGAGAGAGCACAGAACACAGTGTCCCAGAATTATAGGACATGAACGTTTTTGGGCATCACCTCTCAGGTGGTATCGTCATGGCTGTCACGGACTCCGCACGGACAGGGACCCAAGCCAGGAATCGAACCTGGGACCCTGGAACTGTGAATAGCCAATAGCTTGGAACACCGAAATTGCTCGGTGGGGGAGGAGGAATTGGGGGCAGTGGTGTTGGGATTTAATTCCCAGCAGGTTTCGAATGGGAAAGGCAGCATTATATTGAAGCAGCTTCCTCTTGTCCGTGGATGATATCGGCTCAGACTACAGAGTATTGTGTCTGTGTATATACCCGCCCCAACAGCTGAAAATTTCTGTGTCTGTGTGTAAATAAATAGGAGACACAAATCCTAAATAAAAGAGCAGAAAATGTTGAATCCAAGATCTTTCTTTCACATTTTATAATTGTTTTTATGCTAAGAAGGAAAGAGACTTAAATAGAGAACAAGGGGATCATGTAAAATATGGCTGCTTTAATGAAACAGGATAATATTCATCCAGAGGCAGATTCTAAACATCTTCTATGCTCATGCCTTGTTTATTTTTCTAATGAAGGGGTAATTTAGCGTGGCCAATCCACCTACCCTGTACATTTTTGGGTTGTGGGGGTGAAACCCACGCAGACATGGGGAGAATGTGCAAACACCACATGGACAGTGACCTGGGGCTGGGATCGAACCAGGGTCCTCGGCACCATGAGGCAGCCGTGCTAACCACTGCGACACTGTGCTGACTCCCCCCCCCCCCCCCCAGCTTCTTTGTTGACACCGCCACACATGTTTCTATTAGAACATAGTCAAACCATTCTCTTTTGCATAATTCTTTGCTATTGACTGTTTAATGATCAAAATATCTCCTTGTAAATAAGTCATTCAGTACAACAATCAATTTCTTCAAGCTAAATATGGCTACAGTTACTAATGAAGCCATCATAATGACTACATTGAATTCTGGCAATGCATTGCCAAACTAACATGTCAGACTCATTTTTATTTTGAGTGCTTTAATTTAACATTCAACTCCGATGCAAGTGTGTAATATTATTCAATTGAGAACTTTGGCATTGCTTGCTGCAACAATGACAACTATGGTCATAGGTCAAAGGAGCAGTGCAATTCATAATGTCAGTTTGTCCGCTACCACAGTTGTAAAATTTACTAGGTTCATTTTGGATAGGATAGAACCCATCTGGCTTCCCAGAACACCAATGTTGTGCTCCAGCGTTCTCTGAGGGCTCATTTGATCCACACCCTATAAAACAAAGCGTTAACAATAGTTTAATGATTTGAATTTTACGAAAGATTTTCATTCTCAATTCAGGCTTAATTGCCTCCACAAATAATACACTGTAAATTTAGAACAAGTGGGAAAACTCTACGAAAATACAAATTTAGACCTGATATCTGGAATTTCTGCTTCCCAAAATATTACAGTACACCTCGAATTCAAAAAGCACCCACAGAAATTGAAAAATATTTTGAA
This sequence comes from Scyliorhinus canicula, assembly GCF_902713615.1. Classification (NCBI taxonomy): domain Eukaryota; kingdom Metazoa; phylum Chordata; class Chondrichthyes; order Carcharhiniformes; family Scyliorhinidae; genus Scyliorhinus; species Scyliorhinus canicula. Next base: position 143,769,113 of record NC_052160.1, read on the forward strand.
CAGCAGTTGTAGAAACTGGAGGAAGTAACTGTAGTCATGGAGAATGCGGAAGGGTTTGAGGAGTCCTTGTAGGGGATCGGGATGCGGAAAGATTTAGAAACAGAGCTTCCGAGTGTACGGCGAAGACAGTTGAGGACTTTGCTGTGGTGGGTGAAGTGGAGAATGCGTAAAAGAACAACTAGACCTGGAAGAATAGGGCAGGCTTATAAGAGAATTATAAAATTCTAACAGGACTAGACAGGATAGATGCAGGGAAGATGTTCCCAAAGATGGGTGTGTCCAGAACCAGGGGTCACAGTCTGAGGATTCAGGGTAAACCATTTTGGACAGAGATGAGGAGACATTTCTTCACCCAAAGAGTGGTGAGCCTGTGGAATTCATTACCACAGGAAGTAGTTGATGCTAAAACTTTGAATATATTGTTATGGGCCAGGGTTTAGGGAACCCCAAAGTGTATTATGGAGTTCACCTGACCCACAACTTTTAATAGATTTTGGTATGGGGAGACACGGCCCACTCTACAGGTGTACAGCAGAAATGGAAGAGTATTTTTTAAAGCAAAACAATGTTTATTCTATGAACTCAAGTTAACCTTTTTTAAAACATACAGTGAACATAGAACATTGAACAGAGAACAGTACAGCACAGAACAGGCCCTTCGGCCCTCGATGTTGTGCCGAGCTTTGTCCGAAACCAAGATCAAGCTATCCCACTCCCTGTCATTCTGGTGTACTCCATGTGCCTATCTAATAACTGCTTGAAAGTTCCTAAAGCGTCCAACTCCACTATCACAGCAGACAGTCCATTCCACACCCTGACCACTCTCTGAGCAAAGAACCTACCTCGGACATCCCTCCTATATCTCCCACCTTGAAACTTATAGTTATGCCCCCTTGTAACAGCTACATACACCCGAGGAAATAGTCTCTGAATGTCCACTCTATCTATCTCCCTTATCAACTTATAAACCTCTATTAAGACACCTCTCATCCTCCTCCGCTCCAAAGAGAAAAGCCCTAGCTCCCTCAATCTTTCCTCATAAGACCTACGCTCCAAACCAGGCAGCAGCCTGGTAAATCTCCTTGACACCCTTTCCAATGCTTCCACATCCTTCCGATAGTGAGGTGACCATAACTGCGCACAATATTCCAAATGTGGTCTCACCAGGGTCATGTACAGTTGCAGCATAACCCCACAGCTCTTAAACTCAAGCCCCCTGTTAATAAACACTAACACACTATAGGCCTTCTTCACGGCTCTATCCACTTGAGTGGCAACCTTCAGAGATCTGTGGACATGAACCCCAAGATCTCTCTGTTCCTCCAGATTCCTCAGAACCCTGCCATTGACCCTGTAATCAGCATTCAAATTTGTCATACCAAAATGAATCACCTCACACTTATCAGGGTTAAACCCCATCTGCCATTTTACGGCCCAGCTCTGCATCCTATCAATGTCACTTTGGAGCCTACAACAGCCCTCCACCTCATCCACCAATCTTGGTGTCATCAGCAAATTTACTGACCCACCCTTCAGCCCCCTCTTCCAAATCATTGATAAAAGTCACAAATAGCAGAGGACCCAGCACTGATCCCTGTGGTACACCGCTGGTAACTGGTCTCCAGTCTGAAAATTTTCCATCCACCACCACCCTCTGTCTTCTATGTGATAGCCAGTTACTTATCCAATTGGCCAAATTTCCCTCTATCCCACACCTCCTTACTTTCTTCATGAGCCGGCCATGGGGAACCTTATCAAACGCCTTACTAAAATCCATGTGTACGACATCAACTGCTCTACCTTCTTCTACACACTTAGTTACCTCCTCAAAGAATTCAATCAAATTTGTGAGGCAAGATTTACCCTTCACGAATCCGTGTTGATTATCCCGCATTAAGCTGCATCTTTCCAAATGGTCACAAATCCTATCCTTCAGGACCTTTTCCATTAACTGACCGACCACCGAAGTAAGACTAACAAGCCTATAATTACCAGGGTCATTCTTATTCCCTTTCTTGAACAGAGGAACAACATTCACCACTCTCCAGTCCTCTGGTACTATCCCCGTAGCCAGTAAGGACCCAAAGATCAAAGCCAAAGGCTCTGCAATCTCATCCCTTGCCTCCCAAAGAATCCTAGGATATATCCCATCTGGCCCAAGGGACTTGTCGACCCTAAGGTTTTTCAAAATTGCTAATGCATCCTTCTTCAGAACATTTACCTCCTCCAGCCTACCCGCCTGTATCACACTCTCATCCTCAAATATATGGCCCCTCTCCTTGGTGAACACTGAAGAAAAGTATTAATTCAATGTCTCTCCGATCTCTTCTGACTCCATGCAAAGGTTCCCACTACTGTCCTTGACCGGCCCTAACCTCACCCTGGTCGTTCTATTATTTCTCACATAAGAGTAAAAAGTATTGGGGTTTTCCTTGATCCGACCCGCCAAGGACTTCTCATGCCCCCTCCTAGCTCTCCTAAGCCCTTTTTTTTAGCTCATTCCTTGCTACCTTGTAACCCTCAAGCGACCCAACTGAACCTTGTTTTCTCATCCTTACATACGCTTTCTTTTTCCTCTTGACAAGACATTCAACCTCTTTTGTGAACCATGGTTCCCTCACACGGCCATTTCCTCCCTGCCTGACAGGGACATACCTATCAAGGACACACAGTATTTGTTCCTTGAACAAGCTCCACTTTTCATTTGTGCCTTTCCCTGACAGTTTCTGTTCCCATCTTATTCTCCCTAATTGTTGCCTAATCGCATCATAATTACCCCTCCCCCAATCATAAACCTTGCCCTGCAGTATGGCCCTATCCCTCTCCATTGCAATAGTGAAAGACACCGAATTGTTGTCACTATCTTAAAAGTGCTCTCCCACAAACAAATCTAACACTTGGCCCGGTTCATTACCCAGCACCAAATCCAATGTGGCCCCGCCTCTTGTCGGCCTATCCACATATTGTGTCAGGAAACCCTCCTGCACACACTGTACAAAAACTGCCTTTCCAAACTGTTTGTTCTAAAGAGGTTCCAATCAATATTTGGAAAGTTAAAGTCACCCATGACAACTACCCTGAGACCTCCACACATACCCATCATCTGTTTTGCAATTTCTTCCTCCACATCTCTATTACTATTTGGGGGTCTATCGAAAACTCCTAACAAGGTGACCGCTCCTTTCCTATTTCTAACTTCAGCCCATATTACCTCACTAGGCAGATCCCCTTCAAACTGCCTTTCTGCAGCCGTTAAACAGTCCTTGATTAATAATGCTACTCCTCCACCTCTTTTACCACCTTCCCTTCTCTTACTGAAACATCTATACCCCGGAACTTCCAACAACCATTCCTGTCCCTGTTCTAACAATGTCTCCGTAATGGCCACAACATCATAGTCCCAAGTACCAATCCACGCTCCAAGTTCACCTACCTTATTCCAGATACTACTTGCATTGAAGTAGACACACTTCAAACCACATTCCTATTTGCCGGTACACTCCTGTGACTTTGACACTGATGGAACCATCAATTCACCAGACACGTGTTTCCGATGTGAATCTAGGCTTTAATCGACTTACTTCAGAGCCAGCCTGTTACCTGGACACGGGTACTTATACAGCTGCACTAGGGGAGGAGTCGTGGGCGGAACCAAGGGTGGAGCCCAGTACAAGTTCCTAGGTGCTCCCAGCGCTACTCCCCCTAGTGGTAGGAAAGCGCTACAGCGCTTACAACAACAGTGTGAATTAACATATATATTAACATATATTACATTCACCACAGATACCCTCCTCAGTACCTCACTACTCTCAACACTGGCTTCTGGACGACAGCCCGTTTTCCCATCCCTCTGACAAATTAGTTTAAACCCCCCCCCCCCCCCCGAAGAGCTGCAGCAAATTTCCCTCCCAGGATATTGGTGCCCCTCTGGTTCAGGTGCAAACCGTCCTGTCTGTACAGGTCCCACCTTCCCCAGAATGTGCTCCAATTATCCATGTACCTGAAACCCTCCTTCCTACACCATCCCTGCAGCCATGTGTTCATCTGCACTCTCTCCCTGTTCCTCACCTCGCTAGCACATGGCACCGGCAACAAACCAGAGATGACAACACGGTCTGTCCTGGCTCTCAGCTTCCACCCTAGCTCCCTAAATTCCTGTTTTAAATCTCCATCCCTTCTTTTACCTCTGTCGTTTGTACCAATGTGTACCACGACTTGTGACTGTTCCCCGTCCCCCTTAAGGATTCTGAAAACACGGTCCGAGACGTCACGGACCCTGGCACCCGGGAGGCAACATGCCATCTGTGAGTCTCTTTTGTTGCCACAGAACCGTCTATCTGTCCCTCTAACTATTGAGTCCCCAATAACTATTGCTCTCCTGCTCTCTCCCCTTCCCTTCTGAGCCACAGCGACGGACTCAGTGCTGGAGATCCGGTCACCGTGGCTTACCCCTGGCAGGTCGTCCCCCTCAACAGTATCCAAAGCGGTATACTTGTTACTGAGAGGAACGGCCACAGAGGATCCCTGTACTGACTGCTTCCTCCCAGCCCCTCTCACCGTCACCCATCTATCTTGATTCTTCGGAGTAACCACATCCCTGAAGCTACTATCTATGACCACCTCTGCCTCCTGAATCAGCCAAAATTCATCCAGCTCCAGCTCCAGTTTCCTAACGCAGTTTCTGAGGAAAAGGTATCTGACCAGCACGTCCCACAGGTGAAATCAGCAGGGACACTGACGGCATCCCTCACTTCAAACATTCTGCAGGAGGAACATTGCACTGACTTCCCTGCCATCCCCACTAGATAACTTGCGGATAAAAGAAAAGAAAGAGCTTACATGATATTCACTCACCCCCTTAGGTTAGAGGAGGTGGAAGGGTGGGGATCACTACAAGTGTAGTGTCTCGGGTTTAGCTGCCGCCCAATTTAAACCGTTTAAACAGTCCGTCGGTATCTCAAAAATACAGTTCTGTGATAATAAAGTAAAAGTGATCCCATTTGTAGTCCTAAACCCATTAGACTAGACTTAGACCTCAGTGTGCCATGTTCAAAGATCTGTGAAATAAAGGTAAGAATATTCTCTTTAATGTGGTGGAAACCTTTCAAGTTGTTTTTTCAGTCAATTTTATCGCTCTTTAACTTTTACCAGGCTGTTTGTATGCTGAGGAGGCTAAAATATTTGAATTGCATTGTTTACATTCAATTTTGTGGACCATTGCCTTTCATAAGCTTCTGATTGACAGGCTCAGGCAGTTTCAAAGGGAGGATGAAGATAGTTGATTTTTATAGTTCTGCAGGGATCCATTAGTTCAGAAGAGCAGTTGTTTCTCTAACTGCGATTTGCTTAAAGAGTCTGTCTCTTTCTTGTCAAGAGCTTCTGGGTGCTGAATGCCAAGTCCATCGGGATTTCCTTCACTGGCGGGTGGCCCCAGAGATTCCCAGCCTTACAGTAATTTAAGAAGCAGAGAAATAGAGTTGAATCATGCAGAGGACCTTCTTCTCAGCATAAGACCGGCACTGAGAGGAGCAGTGATGACGTATGACAGCATCACCATTGATGAGAATGTGTAATTACAGAGTTAGGAGCAGGAACATAGGAACAGGCCATTCAGCCCATCGAGCCTCATCCTCCATTTGATACGATCCTGGCTGGTCAGATACCTTTTGCACTCAGTACCCCACATGACTCAATCCCTAATTATGAGTCAGTTTACATTAAACATGTGGACATAGGAAGTTAAAATGGAAAATACAGGGAGTCAGGTTTAGTGCACAGGAAATATACATTGGAAGAAGACTTGTTAAACAAAATCATACATCACAGCAAATCATTATTGGAATAGGCTATTTAATTTTAAAGGGTTTACATTTCATAAATTACCAGAATCACTGGTGTTAAAGACGGTCTTCAAGACGTTTGTCAAAGGGTAAGGTCCTTGATTGCAGTAAGATCCAGAATAATCATCCAGGTTCAAAGCCCACAGCATGGCACCTCCAAAGTTATTCTCCATCAACCATTGAACCTTCAAATGACAAGAATTCAGGTCAGGTGAGTCACAGCGCACAGTGGACACATTGACAAGGAATAGAGGGATATTGCTGTTGTTATTTCCAGACTTATTCTTCTATAATCGGCTTGTTTTTCAGTTATTAATGTACCCCAAATATAACATACACGTTTCTTCCAACAGAATTGATTTGAAATAAGCTTTTCCAGTTGACTATATTTAATGTTGCCCCAACAAATAATGAACCTTCTTCTGTTCAATACAAGTCCAATTTCCTTCATCTCAATTCCATAGTCAATTTCACACATGTTGCCAAGATCCTAAACCCTCAGTGTTTCCATCTATCACCCCATGTGATATCCTCTTGCTCACCGCCTATTCCAATAATGATTTGCAAAATCTGTTTTTGTATCCAATCCAAAATACAAATGTGTCCATCACAGACAGTGAAATATGGAATGGGTCCATCACATCACATGGAGTGTGGAATGGGTCATACAACATGAAATGAATGTGGAGAACAACAAGAGTGACCAACTGCTGGATGTCCCTTCGCTGTGGTGACATTGCTACAATATCTCTCCCCAATCTCACCCCCCCTCCCCCACTTTTCATGCAGATCTATCGGTAATGCAATTTTATTTTAATTCATTTTTCCTGCTATTATCAGAGAAGAATCATAATAACAAACAAATTTAAAGCCAATGGTCACATTTTCATACTCAGATCTTGCTGAAAAATGCGATTACGTCCTATGCCAGGAGAAGTGCCAAATGAACATATGTGAGACATGGGTACAGAGTGAGACATGCCCACGTTAGGCAACATTCAGAGTTGTGACAGTCATTACTGGACAGTACTGGACAGAAAGAATGGCCGAATTGTCAAAAGGAAATTTGATGATTATCATTTGTGATTTCCCTCCGGGCACACGGCTGCCAATCTGCACATGTCATGCCATACAATATGGCACCGGCAGTGCACGTAACCTAACCTGCAGATCACGCCCCACAGCCCACTCCGTGGACCCCCCCAGGCCACCCCCCCACCATTCCCCCCCAGCCGGGCCAACGGCATAGATCCCAGCCGATGCCGATTTGGAGAGGTGGAGAATCACAAACTGCCGTCAAATTGGTGTTGGCCCTGATTGCGGCGTCGGAATCGATTCACCGCTCAATCGCCACAATCAGAGCCGGCACCGTCGGGTAACAGAGATTCCCACCACATCTGCTCCCAATGAACCACAAAAAAAAACTTCATTTTATTCTTTCGTGGGATGTGGGCATCACCAGCAAGGACTGCATTTGTTGCTAATCCCTAATTGCCTTTGAAATGAAATGGCCTGCTGGGCTATTTCAGACGGCAGTTCCAAGTCAATGACATTGCTGCAGGTCTGCTGTCACATGATGGCCACACAAGAACAACAGATTTTCTGCCCAAAAGGACATTGGTGAACCAAATGGGGATTTACAGCAAAGGTTTCATTTTAATTCCAGATATGCAACAAATTCAAATTCCACCACCTGTGGTGGGGTACAAACCCAGTTCCCCATAGCATTACCCTGGGTCTCAAGATGACATGTCCAGTGAGAATGCCGCAACATCATCACCTTTCATTTGGAGCAAAGGTGTGAAATTACGGAGGGAAGTTCAAAACTCCTACTTTGGTTGTGAAGCTCTGATGGTCATCATATCCAATCCATTGATTACCCTTGAATGCATAAGGAACCTTCTGATCTTCAATAAATTTAATGGTCGCATTTTTCAAAAATAGACAGACCTGTCAATCAAAGGCAATAAGTACAGTGAACGTGTCAAACAAATGGATGGTCTTCTCCCATAGTTTCAATCATACATTTATACTCAGTACTTAATCAAATTCTATTCATATTTAATGAAATATAGTTTCAACTGTAACAGTAACTTCATTGCAATGTTATTTTTCTTTTAATAAACATTTTATTGAGGTATTTTGGTATAGTGACAACAACAAAATAAACAATATACATGAAACCATAAACATAGTGCAAAAGCCATTTACCTCTCGTACAGGTCCCATCCTTATTAACACCCTACTCTAATCTAAACTATTCCCCCCCCCACCCCACCACCCCCATCTGCTGACGATTACTTTCCCGCAAAGAAGTCGACGAACGGTTGCCACCTCCGGGCTAACCCTAACGCTGACCCTCTCAAGGCGAACTTGATTTTCTCCAAACAGAGAAAGCTAGCCATGTCCGATAGCCAGGTCTCCGACTTCGGGGGCTTTGAGTCCCTCCAAGCTAATAGTATCCATCTCCGGGCTACCAGGGAAGCAAAGGCCAGAACATCTGCCTCTTTCTCCTCCTGGATTCCCAGGTCTTCCGACACCCCTGAAAATCGCCACCTCTGAACTCAGCACCACCCTTGTTTTTAACACCGTGGACATGATGTCCGCAAACCCATGACAAAATCCCCTAAGCTTTGGACATGTCCAAAACATGTGGACATGGTGCGCTGGCCCTTCAGCACATTTTGCACACCTGTCCTCAACCCCAAAGAATCTGTTCATCCGGGCCACTGTCATGTGAGCCCGGTGAACAACTTTAAATGGTATCAGGCTGAGCCTGGCACATCTTGCTGACATATTGACTCTATTCAACGCATCTGCCCATAGGCCATCCTCTATCTCTCCTCCTCCCACTTGCTCTTCAGCTGCTCGGTTTGTGTCTCATAAGCTCCTTATAAATGTCTGAGATGCTCTCTTCTCCTACCCAGCCTCTGGAATCCCCCTTAGTGGTAGGAGTGGGAAGGTTGACACCTGTTTACCAAGTGTCATGTGAGAGTACCTTTAAGAAATGCATATTTAAGCAATGTACCTTTAAGAAATGCAGTGATGTTAGAGTGTGGGTGGAGCTGGGCTTCAGCTCGGCCATTTTGAAGTTTTTAGTTTCAGTTTGAGAGAGCAGCTGGGAGTGTCTGTGTGTTTTGCTGAGAGCTGCAGGAAGGAAAAGAGCTGGTCTGGTGATTTTTGCAAATCCAAAGACTATAGATATATTGAATGTAACCTGTTGTGCTCCTATTTTTGAAGGGTTGAAGTCTTTTAGATGTTTAAAATAACAGTTTGCAGGATTGGGTAGTGTTGTATTATTTTCGGGGTTATCTTTAAAGTAAGGGGTGTTAAGAGATCCAATGTTTATTTTAAAAGGTTAAGTTGATTTCATGGAATAAACATTGTTTTGTTTTAAAAACCACGTGTCCATAATTGTAATACTACACCTCGGGAACAAGCCGTGTGCTTCAAAAGCAACAATCTATTAAGGGGGGGGGGGGGTTGGTTGGACTCCATGATACATTTTGGGGTTCTGAAAACACCTGTCCCATAACAATTGGGGGCTTGAGGGGGATAAAAGTCTATCTATTGGATTGGCTTTTGTGAACTTAAAGGCAGTGAAGGATTGTTGCTTTTCCGGTGTGGTATTTTAGTTTAAGTGGGGAGTGTGTTGTGGACAATGGCTCTTTCAGAGGCTCAGAAGTTTTTGGGGGTGGAGAATGTCACACGCAGTACCTTACGGACAGAGACGAAAAGCAGACTGTTAGATTTGGCAAAAACATTGCAGTTAACATTACCTGACAAAATGCGAAAAGATGAGGTAATTATGGCGGTGGCTAAGCATTTGAAGTTGTCTAAGATAGAGTCTGACTCATTGGAAATGGCAAAAATTCAGTTGTAAATTAAACAAATGGAACATGATAAAGAATTAAAGTGGCTTGAATACGAGAGAGAGAGAGGAAAAAGAAAGCGAACGAGAGAGAGAAGAAAAAGAAAAGGAGAGAGAAGAAAGGAGAAAAGAAAGAATAGCCCTAGCAGAACAAAAAGAAAAAGAAAGGGAGATACAGATCAGGGAAAAAGATAAAGAGAGAGAGTTTGAACTTCAGAAAATGGCCATGAAACATGACAATCAGTTAAAATTGGCAGACATAAAGGGAAACGTACAGTTGGATGATAGTGATGGGGATAGTGAGAAAGAGCATCATAGTCGAAGGCTTGGTGGGAATCTATTTAAATATGTCCAAGCATTGCCAAAGTTTGACGAGAAGGAAGTAGAAGCCTTTTTCATTTAATTTGAAAAGGTAGCTAAACAAATGAAATGGCCACAGGACATGTGGGTGTTACTGATTCAAACAAAGCTGGTAGGTAGAGCTTGTGAAGTGTTTGCATCATGACCGGAGGAGGTATCTGGAACGTATGAGGAGGTGAAAAAATCCATCTTAGGTGCATATGAGCTAGTGTCTGAAGCTGACAGACAAAGGTTTAGAAATTTAAGGAAAGAATTTGGTCAAACATAACATGGAGTTTGAAAGGCTCAAACAGAGTAATTTTGATAGGTGGATAAGGGCTTTTAAAATAGATCAAATGTATGAAGCTCTCAGAGAAATTATACTTTTGGAGGAGTTTAAAAATTCAATTCCTGATGTACTGAGAACTCATGTGGAAGAACAGATGGTTAAAACTGCAAGATTAGCAGCAGAAATGGCAGATGATTATGAATTAGTTCATAAATCAAAGATTGGTTTCCGACATCAGTTTCAGCCGGTGAGGGATATAAACTGGGGACATGAGAAATACTCAAGTGGTAAAGGTAAAGGTGATCTGATGGGAGACAATAAAGAGAGTGCACCTCAGATTAAAAAAGAAATCCAGGAGGGTGGAAAAGAAATGAAAAGTTTCAAATGTTTTCACTGTAATAAATTAGGCCATGTAAAGTCACAGCGTTGGTGGTTGTCTCCCATCAGATCACCTTTACCTTTACCACTTGAGTATTTCTCATGTCCCCAGTTTATATCCCTCACCGGCTGAAACTGAAAAGTACTGGAAAGGCTGATGTGGTAAAACAGGATAAGACAGTGGGATTTGGTAGAGTGGGAAAGGAAAGCCCAAGGGAATCGAAGGAGGTGCAAATGATTGTACAGCCTGTTCAAGAAGTAATTGTTAAGAAGGTGCCAGATGTCTTTAAATAATTTACTTGTGTGGGTAAAGTTTATTCATTTTTATCAGGAGGAGCAGGTAAAGAAGTCACAATTTTAAGAGATACAGAAGCTAGTCAATCTTTAATGGTAAGAGATGAGGAATTATGTAGTTTGGTAAGAATGTTGCCAGAAAAGGTGGTGATATGTGGAATTCAGGGTGAGAGGAGTAGCGTTCCATTATATAAGGTAAGGTTGGAAAGTCCAGTGAAGACTGGTGCAGTGGTAATAGGAATAATAGATAAACTATCTTGTCCAGGAATACAGTTTATCTTGGGTAATGATATAGCTGGATGGCAGGTAGGAGTGATGCCTACTGTGATTGATAAGCCAGTGGAAAATCAGACAACTGAAGTGTTGAAGGATGATTAAAGGGGGGGTTGGTTGACTCCATGATACATTTTGGGGTTCTGAAAACACCTCTCCCATAACAGAAGGAAATCCCGTACCTGCGGATACCTGAATTTGTTTCCCCTTGCCAACCCAAACTTTTCCTCCAATGCCCTCATACTCGGAAAGCTCCTTTCTATGAACATATCCCCCATTCTCTCAATCACCGCTCTCCGTCATAACCGGAAACTCCTGTCCATACTCCCCAGGGAAAACCAGTGATTATCACAGATTGGGGCCCAGACCGATGCTCCCACTGCTCCCACATGTCTCCTCCACTGCCCCAAACTCTCAGGGCCCCCACCATCACTGGACTGGTGGAGTACCATGCCAGCGGGAACGGAAGAGGCACAGTTACCAACGCCCACAAACTGGTGCCCTTACATGAAGCCACCTCCATACGCACCCATGCCGACCCCTACTCCACCACCCACTTCCTGATCATGGCTATATTAGCCGCCCAGTAATAGTTGCTAAAATTTGGCAGCACCAGCCCACCCACTCCCCGACTCCGCTCAAGCATTACCTTCCTTACTTGCCCACCCAGACGAAGCCCGTGATCACTCTGTTGACCCGATTTAAAAAGGACCGCGGAATAAAGATGGGAGACACTGAAGTACAAATAGGAATCTCGGGAGTACCATCACCTTCACTGTTTGCACCCTCCCGGCCAAAGACAACGGAAGTACGTCCCATCTCCAAAAACTGCTCTTCCTTTGGTCCACCAGCCGGGCCAAATTCAATTTATGCAGCCGGTTCCATTCCCACGCCACTTGGATGCCGAGGGACCTAAAGCTTCCCTTTATTAACCTAAATGGCAACTATCTCAGTCGCCTCTCCTGTCCCCTCGACTGGACCAGAAACATCCCCCTCTTTCCGATATTAGGTTTATACCCCAAAAACCGGCCAAATTCCACTAGAGTCCTCATGATTTTTCGTTGCAGTGTTCATGTAAGCCGACTCGCGACAATAAAGATTATTAAGTCTAAATTCAAATCTAGCCTGGTAAAACCAATTTCCCATTGATGTGATCATTACCTCACTGTACGACAAGAATCCCGATCTGTCTGTGTACGGACCACGGTCACCTCCTCCAGAAACTGGAGCACCAACCCTTGTTTGGGAGGTTTTAAGGGTGTAGCTATTTGCGTAGGTCGGAAATCCAAGAAGTAGTTTTTCTGCAGGTGCACCTTTATCCCTCCAGTAGTTCATAATATATTCCTGCAAAAATAATAGAGTTGGTAAATTTATCAAAAAATTTCAAACTAAAAATGTTTTCGTTTGATTGGAAGAGTTAAAGATCATACCGGCTCACACAGGCTGCTGCTTGCCAGCTGCTGAATTCTTACAGGCGGAAAATTAGTTGCCTTCAGCTCAGACAGTTGAACGATGCAACTCAAGCAGCATTGCCTGACAAACCTCATTAAAGTTTGTGACGAGGTGGCTAAGGTAGTGGACACGGGAATGTCTATGGATGTTATTTATATGGACTGTCAGGAGGCATTTGATAAAGTCCCATACAAAAGACATATCTTTATTTTAATCATGTCAAGCAGATAATAGATAAGTAGAGACATATAGGTGCAATATTATAATTAAACATAAGTGCCCTGATTATGTTTGGTAGCGACTCTCATACGTCATACATAATGTAGTCCGAATTATTAGTTGTAAATGGACATAGACAACTTCTCTGCAAATGTATTCTTTTAATTGGGTATATTAATTCCTTGCAAGATAAGCAACGATATCACTGCTCTATATTTTCTATGATCGGGGAGCTGGCAAGCCATCTTGTGGATGCTTCGCTCCTCTGGTGCAGCAGGAATAAAGTTCTTGAACTGAAACTGGAAAGTGTCGTCTGGTTAGTTGGGGAATGAAGAACACTGTTCGAACAGCTGTGAAACGCCCACAGCAGTAATATGTTCATAAAATATTGAAGCGATAGTAAGAATAATAAAACAATTATTAGCAGACATACTTACAATATTAAAGTAGGTTTGTGGGCCATAGTCCTCAGAGCCACGATATAGGGGGCTGTTGTGTCCAGTTTCTTTATTCCACACGCCATGAAAATTAAATGTCAGCACGGAAATCAAGTCTAGATATCTGTTTTAAAAAATCTAAATGTGTTATTACAATTCAAAATTCTATTAGTTAATTCATATCATTGTAAGTTTCACTGTGTCAGTCCTTCCAATAACTAAACACTGATTGCCAGTTAGAACGGCCCAGTCGAACCCAGTGATCGGCACGGTGGCACAATGGTTAGCACTGTTGCCTCACAGTGCCAGGGACCCGGGTTCAATACTGGCCTCGGCTGACTGTCTGTGTGGAGTTTGCCCTTGTTTCCCGCGTCTGCGTGAGTTTCTTCCGGGTGCTCCAGTTTCCTCCCATAGTCCAAAAATATGCAGGTTAGGTGGATTGGCCAGAATAAAAATGCCCCTGAAGTGTGCTAAAGGTTACGGGGTACTGGCTGGAGGTGTGGGTTTGATAGGATGCTCTTTCCGAGGGCCAGTGCAGACTCGATGGATCGAATGGCATTTTAGGGATTCTGTGAACTCCTACGATTGGTTTGTCTGTAATATTGTAAATGATTCGGAGCAAGAGCTGTTTTCTTGTACTCACTGTGAAACCTCAGCTACATCATAGCCCCAGTCGACAACCTTTTTATTAGCAGCCACTGGAGTTGTAAGCAGCATTCTGTCCTTCCCCGAAGTTTCTGCCTCTGCTTTAAACGCTTCGAATAATTCCTGTGACGGATAAGCAATTGTTAATGATGATAAACGTTCTTCAGAACATAATTCCTGATGTCACAGCCCTAACTGATATTCTACAATCATGGGCATTCTGTCTCTCTGAAAGAACCGTCATTGGATGGGCATCAGACTTCGTACCGTGACTGCCTCAGAGGAGCAATCTCCAGTGGATTGCTCTCCGCAGCGACTTCTTTTCACTTGAACTCCAAAGCTCCCGTCTCTCCTGACCTTCCCGCCTCGGGCCGGTTGAGACTGAAACATCCAAGAGGAGCAATAAAGTGGAAAAGGAGAGGAACTGAGAAGGACACGCCCCCTTGTTACAGCACCAGCTGCACTACAGCAGGTGAGTTTAAAGGGCCCATTGAAAGGGAGGTGGTAATTTTGAAAGGTAAGTGAATGGGACGTGGGGATGGGTTCAGACATCAGCAGGGGAAGGTCTCAGATTGGGCGGAGATGAGGGGGCAGGCCAGGCTAGGGGGCTATCCGTTGCCAGGTGTGATCTGATTGATACAGGTGGTTGGGGGGGGGGGGGGGGGGGGGAGGGGGATATTTGGCCAAGTCGAGTTGGGTGAGGGTTGTGTCCAGCACCAGGTCAGGCGAGGGTGGAGGGGGTATAGTGGTGTGTCGGGTGGAGTCGGGCTGGCAGGGCAGGGGAGGTGAGGTGTCGGGCTGGGTGGTGGGCTGTGGTTGTCAGTTCAGGTCTGGATGGGGGGGTGCTCAAACCTGGTTGGGTAGGTTGCCCGGTTGGAGCAGGGTGTGGAGGGTCCTCTGGGGTGGTTGGGCGTGTCGCTGGCGTCCCATGTGGGGCTCGGTCTGGGTGTTTAGAATACCTACGCAGAAGTTAGAAGTACTTACTTCCCATCTAAATCTTTCAGAGGCTAAACTTGTCAGAACCATCCAAAGTTATATAGAACATAGAACATAGAACAGTACAGCACAGAACAGGCCCTTCGGCCCTCGATGTTGTGCCGAGCCATGATCACCATACTTAAACCCACGTATCCACCCTATACCCGTAACCCAACAACCCCCCCTTAACCTTACTTTTATTAGGAAACTACGGGCAATTTAGCATGGCCAATCCACCTAACCTGCACGCCTTTGGACTGTGGGAGGAAACCGGAGCACCCGGAGGAAACCCACGCACACAGGGGGAGGACGTGCAGACTCCACACAGACAGTGACCCAGCCGGGAATCGAACCTGGGACCCTGGAGCTGTGAAGCATTTATGCTAACCACCATGCTACCCTGCTGTTGGTGATTTAAATCGCTTTGTCGGATGGCGGGACGGTAACACAATACTTAGCACTGCTGCCTCACAGCTCCAGGGCCCCAGGTTCAATTACAGCCTCAGGTAATTGTCTGTGTCGAGTCTGCACGTCCCGTCCCCCCCCGTGTCTGCGTGGGTTTCCTCCGGTTTCCTCCCACAGTCCTAAGATGTGCAGGTCAGGTGGATTGGCCAAACAAATTGCCCCTTAGTGTCCAGAAGGTTAGGTGGGGTTTTGGAGTTACATGAATAGGGTGGGGGATTGGGCATACAAGGGTGTTTTTTCGGAGGGTTGGTGCAGACTCAATGGGCAAATGATCTCCTTCTGCACTGTAGGGATTCTGTGATTAATGGTATGGTTCTCAGACCAGCACAATTGTCCAGGAGAATTAGTCTTTCTGGACAATTGCCAGGTAAACCATTACCTGAGAACATGCAAGACTGATTCTCCAGCGCATCTTTGGGGTACGTCCAAAAGTGACACTGTGAAACCAGACAATGATGGCCTAACAATTGCACTGTGCTAATTTCCCTGAGATCCTGGTTGAACTAAAAATGCTGGAGTCATTTTCAGTGTCTGCCCAGCAATTATTTTCTGGAGGTGTGGTTTTCTCTGATGGTGGGGTGTAGCATTTTAGTTTTAGACCATTTGTGAATGTTTTTAGAAGATAGACTGAGACCTTCACCTTGACCAAAGATGTAAAATGTTGTTTATCTTCCTTTGAACTGCCTTGGGAAGCAGGAAACCTCCAGTCCAGGTCTAAACCATCAAATCTTTGTTTGCGCAGAAAGACAATTACGGCAGAGATGAATCTTTCCCGATTTTCACGTGTATTCGCCAAGTTGGTGAATCTTATTATTAGAAGAAATTGAAAGAGACAAATCATAAATGATAAATAATTAAATTTCCTTTTGACAATTCGGCTGTTCTTTCTGTCCAGTACTGTTTTCTGCAACAAAAATAAACTCATTCTAATCTCCACTCACGTATAAAGGGTTAACAGTTGGTATATTCTAATGCATGATGTAGATGAAGGTGCACCATGGAAACTAGTCAGCTGTGTGTTGGACTCTCTTGACAGATAGAGAGGTTGTAATCATGTCCAACAACTACGTGTATCCTCTGCAACCTCTTAAGTAATGGTACAAATATACAAGTGCTATCAGACACCAGAGCATGTCTGCAGTTCACCTGAGAACCAAGCCTCACCCCCAAAATCCAAGACAGAAGGATCCAATCTCAGAGCATGGTAGGAGCAGTGGAGACATTGCTGTAAAGACACATCAGTGTTATTGGAGGAACCAAGGGGAGCAGAAATGTATGACAGCAGTTGAAGAAATTTTGGTTGCAGAATGGAGCACTCTGGAAAGAGGTAACAATGACCAAGGGCCTGATTTTTCAGCCCTTCCCACAGGAGGGACTTTCATAACCCAGAAGAACCATCATCAGGACTGAAAAGTCCCACCAGTGGCCAATGTTGAGCCACCTCTACTGCCTCTACCACCAGAAAACACGCCTTGGGTAGGGGCCAGAAATTCCCACACCATATCGAGCAAGCAGTCCTTGTCCCTGCCTTTCCTGTTTGACTGTCTCGAGGGCCAGAGGTGAAGTCAAAGCTACAAGTTAGTTCCTCTCTTCATGGCATAGACCCAGCAGCAGACAATGTTCTCCTAAGACAGGATGTGCAGGAATCCACTGCACATATTGATGCCATTATTAAAGGGACGATTCTCCCCGACGCACCTCCCACTATTGGCAGAGAAGAGGGGGCGAGCCCCTCACTGGGTGTGAATCAGATTCACGTATTTGAACTGATTTAAATATGCATTTCTGGATTTTATCAGGAGAGTCCCAGTTTCCAGGATTCACGGCTCCTGTCGACACAGCCTGAGGCCAGCAGGAATCGCGATTGATCTCCATCAATGGAGACTGGACATGATGATCACGCCCAGGACTCAGAGGCCATCGGAACCCCTGATTGTTGGGGGACAGGGCTGGGCAGTAACCTGACTCTTCTCCCTGGCAAATGTCAGAGCCAAGCCTGGTTTCCAGGCTGACATTGCTAGGGTGTCAGGAGACACTTCCAAGGTGTGTGGTCTGAGAGGGGCAAGGCCAGAAAGGAGGGGGCTAAATGGGAGCACAAAGTGGGAAATTAAGGGGGTGCATGGGTGGGAGGGGCTTGAAAAAAAGGGGCTTTAAAGGGGGCCCCATAGCAGGGCGTTGGTCATTTTGGGGGTGGGCTGCTGGTATCACTTATGGGCCGGGCAGGGGGAGGCCTATGCCAGCAATTGGGGTGAGGGATCTTTGCGGGTGAGCACGAGTTACGGGGTTGCTTTAGGATTGTCTGGAGCTAGGAAGGAGCCAAGGAGTGGCCTATCAATATTTTAGGTCCTGCATATCTCTTTCCAGCGGGAATTTCCCGAAGTTCAAAAAAAGTGGGTGGGATTTTCAGTCCCACCAGCCAGCCAATGGGGTTTCCCATTGTGGGCAGCCCCATGTCATCAGGAAATCCCCAGGCATGGGTACGCTGCTGGCAAAGCAGAGAATCCCACCAACGGAGAATCCCGCCCACACTCTGTGTGGGAGAATGATGCCGGAATTACATTGCCACAGCTGGTGTAACAGCTTTCCCGCCCGAAATGACACCTTTTGGAGAACTCCACCCAGCATCTTTCATATCTTTTTAGCCCATCATCCAAACCTGTTAGCAAGCAAATGATTGAGTAATGTAGGATCACATCTGGTACCATGTTGTAAAGTGGTACATTAAAATTTAAAGCTGTCCACTCCTTGTACCATGTTGTATTCTCTATTCTGCTTTATCTGGATGGCTTGGGTGCGTAATGTTGAATAAACAACACAAAGCTTTGTTAATGAACAAAACGATAAATTTATTACACTACTAACTAAGATTCGTTCACGTTCCTAAAGTAGAAGGTTATTGTATAAAGCTATGCTATCTCTAACTTACAGAACTCTCAAGTATACAATTGCTCTCTATGCCTGAGACTCTTCCAGCTCTTTCCTAACCTTAAATCATCTAAACATCTTCTGATCCCAGAATCCCCAAGTCACATGATATTTATATGACTGTTCTTTGGCTCCCTCTAGTGGTAAGAAACGTTATCATTAACTTGCTAACTCTTTCCATCCAAGTCAATATACATATCATTACAGTGTGGTCTCAGCAGTCGGGAACCCGGCATGACGGTTCGGCACTGTGTCCAGCACCGTCACAGTCAGCCAGGAGACGTGCCGTTGGCCGGGGCACTTCCACTCGGCCTGGGGGGGGGGGGACTGGTGGGGGGTGGCCAGGGGGTGGCCGGTAGGGCTGTATTTGGCAGGTCGGGTCCACGCACGACTGGCGCCATGCTGTATGCCGCGACCATGCAGGTTCTCACCATGTGCATACGCGGTCACAGACCCGGCCATTCTCCAGCCGTTTTTGGCCCGTTGGCTGGCACCGCTGCTAGACCCTCACCAGTCCCGCAATCGGTGAGGAGTCAGCACCAATTTTGATCATTCTCCTTCAGAATGCACAGAGTTCCCCGTCCAACAGATGGTCACCAGTAACTTATTGTTAAATTCTTCCTAAAGTCATTGGATTGTCCGTCTGACAGGAAAATCCTAATTTCTCAGCATCCAATAGGAAATCTAATAAGAAACCTGGAATTCTATAAACAAAGTGTATGTTGCCATCGCTCTTTTACATCATTGATAATGGCCAACTTAATTTTAGCAAATAATCATAGAAATGATAGCGTTGATATTTTAAAACACTCGACACACTGAGCTTTGAGACTTATACAATTTTGGGAAATTAAATTTTACCTGTCAGTCCCAAAAGCCCAACCTCCAAATCCGAAAAGCGTTTTCAGATTCTTATTTCTGTTCAGAAAAATGACAGAAACCACGAGCGTCAGTACCACGGAGAATATCAACAGTGAACATGAACGGCGAATGTCAACAGTGAATGTCAGTGAATGCTTAGGTATAGAATTAGTTAGAGAATAATTCTGAATCATAAATTCTGAAATGTGTAACTAATGCAATTCAGAGAGAATGATATGACTTACCTATCTTTCAGATCATTAAATGTATTGTACATAGGTTCATCTTTCCATTCAGTGATTTCATCCGTTCTATTGCCATGTGATAAAACCAGGTGGGTACATAGGTAAGGGTCAATATTGTCTGGGTAGAACTTAATATTTTTAAAACTTTGTGCCGTCCATTCCAAGTAGTAGCAAAGCAGTTTGAAGGAGGAGACTAGAATGTGAAGAAAAGATTGCAGTCATTTGAAATTTTAAGTTGATAAAACAGAAAAAGAAACACATGACGGACTTTGCTAAATCCTTGGGCTTGTTGGGAATAAACATGTGCTGAGGCTCCAAACTTAATTTCAATCACGGATAATTTTTTGCATTTGCCTTCAAGGTGAATTGGTTGTCTTCATTTCTCCTCAATGCAGATGCACAGACAGTTTATTGTGTCTCTGCGAAAGCTTTTATTGCACTGATCTTAGGATGTCTGTCTCCACAGACCAAATCAAAGCAGAGTCACATGTCCATTGTTGGTCATGTGGTGTAGGATGGCATTTTCAAAACCCAAAACATCCCGGGCTGGATTCTCCGAAAATCGGTGCCGAACACTCACCGTTTCCGGGACTGGTGAGGGGTTAGCAGTGGCGGCTGGTAAAACCCCTGGCTCCCATAGCAAAAACGGCTGGAGAATGGCTGGGTCTGTGGACGAGCATGCGCACGGCGACAACGTGCAGTGGTTGCATCATACAACATGGTGTCGGCTGCACACAAACCCAACCTGACAGATAGTGCCACCTGGAGCCCCACTGACCACCCCCGGACTCCCCGCCGAAGCTCCCCCCCCCCCCCCCATCCTCCCCCCGGCCAGTGACACAGCCCGCAACAGGGCCGTCAGGTGATGCCTTGAGGCCGTCCCAATGCCGTGCGGCATACCCCCTGATTTTGGTGACAAAAGGGATTCTCCGCCCGATCACCGAATGGGATTTCAGTGTTGGCAAGCGGGGAGTCCCATCCCCCCCATTTCTACATCGTTCTCAAAGTTGTTTATTTTAAATATAAATTTAGAATACCCAATTATTTTTTCTCCAATTAAGGGGCAATTTAGAATGGCCAATCCACCTACCCTGCACATCTTTGGGTTGTGGGGCTGAAACCCACGCAGACATGGGGAGAATGGGCAAACTCCACACGGATAGTGACCCAGGGCCGGGATCGAACCCGGGTCCTCAGCGCCGCAGTCCCAGTGCTAACCACTGCGCCACATGCCACCCTCATCATTCTCAAAGTTGATGGTTTTGTAAACGTTCCAGTGTAGATTCCAAACTCTTTAAATGCTCTTGTTCACTCGAGTCAGTGATGAGGATGCCAACATGATAACATTGCACACAATTAGTACTCTCTGAATTTGATCCATAGACTTCTGAAAAAGAGCAGGAGTAGATGTTATTCTGTAACGGCACAGTCTTTTGTTTGTTTCGAGACTGAGTAGAAGCTGTGATTCTGCAACCACATTCATTTGTACATACGCCTGTGATAGATCTATTTTACTGAATTTCTGTCTTCCAGAAAGTCCAGCAAACAAGTCTTCAATCTGCGGCAGTGGATGGTGATCTGCACATAATATCGGGTTTATAAATCTCCACACATCCTTACTGAGCTATCTGGTTTTACTACAGGACCCAATGGCATGGCCCAATCACTTGTTGTAACTGGTTCAATGACTCCTATTTGGACTCGTCTTTCTCGTTCTTCTTCACCTTTTGGCCTGATGGTGTCCAGTCTGGTTCTGGCTCTGAGACATTGTGGTGTACTGTTCGACTTCATTTTGAGTTGGTCTTCGACTCCTGTCATTGAGCCTCCTGGGTTTTCAAACACCTTTTTATACTTTTCCAGAAGTTGCTACAGGTGACTCTTGGAATCAACCTGTTGATTCACCGCTCCACAGTTGAGTTTAACCTTTCCCAGCCATGCTCTGACAAATAAATTAGGTAAGTTTCCCCGCGCAACTTGGAGAGGAATTCCATTGTTTATCCATTTACTTCCACTTTTACGGTCATGTAAAGTAAAAGTAAAACAGGGGGCCATTTGGCTCAGTTTTTAGTGGTGTGACTTCTTCTGGGTACATCTGTCAAATAACATTTGATGGATTTCATGGCAAATGCTTTCACTTCTGATTATAGATTTTCTTGCGTATCAATGATGCAGCCACACCCATATCCACTTTCATTTTGACTTGGTTAGCATCAAGTTTTGGGATACCCAGAAACGTTGTTGATAACCCCGTACCGACAAGCCGCCTAGTTTCAGCTCTTGAATTTGTTAGTGTATATCGTCTCCTGAGCGGGTCTTGAACCTTGTCTATCACCTTGCGGACTCGATTCGCAGGCTCAAATGTTTTCTTCGTCTTACACATCTTAGCGTTGGTGAGGTTTTCCATGAGCAGCATGCTTTGGCAATATGGCCCTTTTTGGCACTGGTTTTGTCCTTGTTTTCTCTACCCCTGCATTTCCCCGCTGAGTGTCCAATCTGTGTACATCAGTGTCATGGGCGCACCCTTACAGACTTGTTTTTGACGATCTCCATCTTGTGGATCTTTACTCCAGCTCCTGTCTGCCTCTTTCACAGCTAGCTCCATGGGCATGCCAATTTCTACAGCTAATCAAGAAAATAAGTTGCTTGCAGTTAGCAGCTTGCTCTGAATATCTTTGTGGCAGACTTTGCATATTAGCACAGCAGGGGTGTATTACTTAAATACCTGACAGCGAACTATTGCAAATTTTGCCTAAGGTTGTATTTATGTTGAAAAATATTGGGCGCGATCAAACTAAAAAATTTCTAAGTCTCATTTGTGGTGGGTTTTATTGGGAGTTTCCAGCTGGCTGTATCGGTGAATTCCCCACCGCTATCTAACAACACTGTGCGATTTTACTTCAAGTGAAGAAAGTCCCATAGTGAGTGTGTTTAGCCGCAAGTTCCCAGACACTCCCAATGCCGAGAAACACATTTGCTACAAAACGCCACCCGCGTTGTGTAAGGGGCCTCAGCAAGGAATAAGCAGCCGAGGCCACACACAGTGCGGTTTTGTGCAGTGAGGAGCTCCACTCGCTGGATCTCCTCACTGTAGCGAGAGATCGGGACGCCCTCGAACTGATCTGTTCCCTGTAAGAACACTATTCACGACGCCCTATGCTGCTCTTGCTCATCTATTTGCTTTGTTTGGCCCCTTGTTCCACACTGTAACCAATCACTGTTTGTTGATGTATCATTTGTCAATGGCATCTTATCGATTATTCTTTTTTTGTCTACTATGTACATACTGTGTACATTCCCTCGGCCGCAGAAAAATACTTTTCACTGTACTTCGGTACATGTGGCAATAAATCAAATCAAATCAAATGGTGTCCTGATCTCCGAGGCCCCTAACCAGCCCCAACAGACTATGGGAGGGTCCCCGGACCCCTGAATCCACCCCAAACACCCATGCACCTCAGGCCCAATCATCAGCGCACACAAAGTGGCAGCTTAACCTGGCACCTGGGGGCCTCTGATCCTCTGGGGGAACACCCACGGGTGCCATTCCATCTGGTGCCCATTTGTGCAGACCAGTGCTGAATGGCACCTGCCCGGGGTCTCCAAGGTGAAGGAGATTGATTCCACACCTTGGGTACCTCGAGAATCTGCATTTAAAGGTGAGACTAATCACCTCGGTCTAATATGCAGATTTGCTGGAAAATGATCCCACCCACAATGGGTAGGTTTTACATCGCAATGTCTTGTGAGACCACGTTAGATCTCGCGAGGCGTTGCGAGCCAGGTAGCTCCTGGGAGCGGGGTCTCCCGGCTTCTATCAGCCATGCCGCGCTATCGGTCACCTTTTCTTATCGGTTCAGCCCACACTTCGAATTATTTTCATCACACGGTGGCGCAGTGGGTTAGCCCTGCTGCCTCACAGCGCCGAGGTCCCAGGTTCGATCCCGGCTCTGGGTCACTGTCCGTGTGGAGTTTGCACATTCTCCCCGTGTTTGCATGGGTTTCACCCCCACAACCCAAAGATGTGCAGGCTAGGTGGATTGGCCGTGCTAAATTGCCCCTTAATTGGAAAAAATGAATTGGGTACTCTAAATGTATTTAAAAAAAAGAATTATTTTCATTACTAGGGAGCTGAACTCACTAGTCAGACCAGCTCCTCAGAGATCGGGACACAATTTTGAAGGGTGCCCGTCTCTAAGTGAGATTGTGGGTCCCCTCCCCCACCTATGGACAATGTCAATCCCACACACATGGGCATTACCCCACACGTGAGGACTCCTTGCTTCAGGGTCCCTGAGGGACCCCTCTTCAGGCCATCCACACCTCCTTACAAGCACCCCCCCTTCCAGGATCCACATTCATCACATGTCTGATGTCCCTGAGGCTTCTACTTACCTGCACTACACCCCTCCCACCCTTTATACCCTCCTTCATGGGCATGGCCCCCTTCAGACCCTGACCCTTGGCAGTGCCAATCTGGCACCCTGGCAGTGCTTCTGCTCGCTTTGCAGTGCCACCCAGGCAGCTTGGCATGCCTGAGTGACAGAGCCAAGGTACCAGTCGGACAGTGCTATGGTACCCGCATTACAAGGGGAGGGCTAGAGGCAACGCTGCACTGTCCCTGACTTCCCATGGGCCTTGGACGGCCTGGGAAGCTTCTCGGGTGCCGTTCCGTCTGGTCCATGTTTGTGAATGGCACTTATCTGAGACCCCCTTCGGAAAGGCCGGTAGATCCCTGGAGGCTAGTAGATTGCGGGTAAGCACGCTTAAGACTGGTCCCACGCATTGTGGCCAGGATTTGGTTGCATCGCCTCGTGGGTCTTGGGTAGATCCTGCGAAGTATCGTGGCTGCCGGGAAGCCCATGGTGGCTTCATCCAGCATCTACCGGCCACACCTCGCTCTCAGTTGAGCGCAATATGCCCCGTAGATTGCCTCCATTGTTCTCCCCTCGAATTCCTCCTCAAACTCATTTGTATATTACCAAGTACAAGCTACCATGTATCAGTCCCATCAAACAGAGTCTGAAAATGTGAATCTTTTATTAAAAGCACATTTTCCTTTTTACAATTAGAACATAGAACAGTACAGCACAGAACAGGCCCTTCAGCCCTCGATGTTGTGCCGAGCAATGATCACCCTACTCAAACCCACGTATCCATCCTATACCCGTAACCCAACAACCCCCCCCCCCCCCCCCCCCAACCTTACTTTTTTTTTAGGACACTACGGGCAATTTAGCATGGCCAATCCACCTAACCTGCACATCTTTGGACTGTGGGAGGAAACCGGAGCACCCGGAGGAAACCCATGCACACACGGGGAGGACGTGCAGACTCCGCACAGACAGTGACCCAGCCGGGAACCGAACCTGGGACCCTGGAGCTGTGAAGCATTTATGCTAACCACCACGCTACCGTGCTGCCATTATCCCATGATACATTGAAAAAAACTCACCATATGTGATTCAGCCTATTAAACATGTCTGAAAATGATTTGTTGACCATGTTGGACAATAATGAATCATATTGATCAATTTTCCAGTTATATGTAGGATAGAGTGGTCAGTTTCCCAGTGAAGTAGAAAGATATTCAGAATGGTTAACCTCTTATTCCCGTACCAGCCTCCCCGGACAGGCGCCGGAATGTGGCGACTAGGGGCTTTTCACAGTAACTTCATTGAAGCCTACTCGTGACAATAAGCGATTTTCATTTTCATTTCATTATTGTCCCTGCAAATAAAAATGTTTGCTTATTCAAAGCTCAAGCCTTTAAGGCTGAAAATTCATCCGAGGACATGGGCAGTATTGTTGGGTGGACCAGATTCTAGCACCATGGCCAAAATCATCCATCCGCCTTGGTGGCTGCGATTTTCCAGTGCTGTTGCCAAGTGAATGGACTTACAACCAGAACACCAAATTCTCCTTCTTGTCCGCAATGGCTCCCACCATGGACAAGATCCTGTCCAATGATTTTTAAACCAGTGAAAATGATCAGAACAAATTCATTTACACTGAATATAATTTGTGTGCTGAACATCCCAGCATCATGAGAACTCTGATTTTGGCCAAATTCAGCAAATAGAAATAGTGCAATCAAGTTGTAAATTCTGCACTATCAGCAAATCCCCGTCATTATCTTCATTGTTTAAACCAAACTGAAATTCTCAATTCGCTGTGGTAGGATTGAAACTCAGCTTCGATTGGATTGAGACTCCAGTAATATAAGACAGGCTGAATTTAATGCGAGCAATGGGGTTCTTGCTCACCAGCTAATGAACTGCTGAGGGCCCCATGTCATTCCTGTTGGGCAAGGCCCATTGGAATTATTATAGAATTTACAGTGCAGAAGGAGGCTATTCGGCCCATCAAGTCTACACCAGCCCTTGGAAAGTGTACCCTCCCCAAAGGCACACCATCACTATCCCCGTAACCCTGTAACCCCACCCAACCTTTTTGGATACTAAGGGAAATTTAGCATAGCCAATTCACCTCACCTGCACATCTTTGGACTGTGGGAGGAAGCCGGAGCACCCGGAGGAAACCCACGCAGTCAGGGGGAGAACATGGAGACTCTGCACAGACAGTGATCCAAGCTGGGAATTGAACCTGGGACCCCGGAGCTGTGAAGCAACTGTGCTAACCACTGTGCTACCTTGCTGCCCAAAAGGAAGACACGTAGTAAGCAGGATTAAGTGGCCATCAGGCACTTAGCTGGCCAATAGCAGGACTTCCCTTGGGTTTAAGGCTGCAGGTGCAGAAATCGCCCACGCCAAGGGCTATCAGCCAATCAGAGACTGGCAACTCACCCTGACTCATTAGCGTCACAGGGATCAGTGGCTGCTGCCGGTACTGCACCCACCAGAGTCGATGGATTATTGAGGGAACCAGACAGCAGTGACTGGTATAGCAGAGAGGGAATGGATGCCAGAGGGGCGAGGGAGTGAAAGAAAATTCAGGATTTAGTCTTGAAGTGCGTTCCCCATCCTAATCGGCATTGAGAGTCTTTGAAAAGGGGAAAATTGGAGAAGCCTGAAAGCAACACTGCCAGGGTTTGCTTTTTGGCTTCCCCCTTTTAATAATGCCCCTGCCAGGCACTATTTAATACCAGTGATGGCAGGCTGATGTAGTCAAGTGGGCATTAATGGACCACGTATCGGCTTCAGTTAACGGCGAGCAAGAAGATTGCTATGGGTCTCCCAAACTGGACTTCATCAGACAAAGATGAGAAGGTGTGAAGGAAAACCCCACACCCTGTTATCCAATTAAATGCTTCCGATCTCCTAATGCACTGTCAGTAGAGATATTGGGCGCGATTCTCTGCCCCCCACGCCGGGTGGGGGAATAGCGGGAGGGACTCCCGACATTTTTCACGCCCTCCCGCTATTCTCCCCCCCCCCCCCACGCCCAACCAATGCCACGAATTGCCGCTCGCCATAAAAAGCGATTCTCCGAGGCCAATGGGCTGAGCGGCCGGCCATTCACACCCGTGTCACCATGGCAGCAAACACGCCTGCTCGCTGCCGTCGTGAAACGGGCGCCAGATGCCCGTTTGGGGCATCTAGAGGCCCGATTGGCACGGGAGCACCACGACTGTGCTCGGGAGGGGACAGGCCCGCGATCGGTGCCCACTGATCGTCGGGCCAGCGTCCAAAACAGACGCACTCTTTCCCCTCCGCCGCCTGGCAAGATCAAGCCGCCACGTCTTGCCGGGCGGCTGAGGAGAAAGACGCCAACTGCGCATGCGTGGGTTGGCGTTGTCCAGCCTGCGCATGTGCGGCTGACGCCATCGGCCATGTCAGCCGCCGTGAGCTTGACGTGAGGCCTTGACGACCGTCGTCAAGGCCGCGCCGCCGTGACGCACGGGGCTGCGCTCCTAGCCCCGCCCGGGGAGGAGAATCGGACCCGGAAGTGGCCGTGAAGGTTGCCGTTGGTCACGGCCTGTCCCACGGCAGCCTTTACGATTCTCCGCATTTGCATTTGCGGAGAATCTCGCCCATTAACTTCCATTATATATCACCATACCCTGGCTGGAAATGTTTAATGACTTACCCAGTGATGCGTGCAGCAAGAAGACCAAACTCACTAAAATAAAAGTAAATATACAATTATATTTCATGTAGCATTTAGCAAAATTATATTAAATACCTACAGATCATTTGTGTTAAAGTATCCATTACAAACTAAACTAAATTAACATTTTGGTTTGCTTATTTAGCTGGTTGGAAAGGCATATTTTAACATCAATGGTGTAGGTTTAATTGCTATTCTCCAGAGCCTGATGCAGGCTGACAGTTCGTGAAAATAGATTTGGACATATGAGGATAATTGCCGAAAAGAGGGAAATGTTGCTGGAGCTTTTCATCTCAAAGTCATCAGGACAAACACAGGATTACCGAATTTCAAAGGATCACAACAGTTTATGCCACATGAGAAAATCATACATAGAATCTTACATAGATAGTAGAAGCAGGAGGAGGCCATTCGGCCCTTCGAGCCTGCTCTGCCATTCATTATGATCATGGCTGACCATCAAGTTCAATTCCCTGGTCCCGCCTTCCCCCCCATATCCCTTGATCCGTTTAGCCCCAAGAGCTGTATCGAATTCCTTTTTGAAATTACACAACATTTTGGCCTCAACTACTTTCTGTGGTAGTGAATTCCACAGATTCACCACTCTCTGGGTGAAGAAATTTCTCCTCACCTCAGTCCTAAAAGGTTTGCCCCGTATCCCCAAACTATGACCCCTAGTTTTGGGCTCGCCTACCACCTGGAACATTCTTTCCTAATCTGGTGCTGGTTCTGGTTCTGAAAATTGTGCTGATTAATTGGAAAGTCAACACTGATTGTGTGATGTGTTACCCTGTTAAAAGCAACAAAGAACAACGCCCTGAGCTCCCGGCTAATTTATAAAAGGCTGCCTACGTATGAATGTTCACAAATTCTAACAAGTGATAAGGAATCATATGAGCTGGACTGATTATCTGACATTTGTTGTTAGTGTGCCTTTCAGTGCATTCAGGATTGTTCAAGAAGTGCTGCCCAGATGTGGTACAGCAGCCGAAATATTATTTCACGTCTTGCCAACATGAATAGGCTGTGTACGGTCTGTAATCTTCCCATTTCAAATAACCGATGGAATGCACAGTTTGAATCAATTGGTTAATCACTGTTAATGTGGTTCTGTGATTGGGCAGCACTTGAGACACAGACAAGCAATTTGAGACAATTAAGTGACTCCTTGATGCTTGTTAAAGCAACATACATTCGTAGGCAAGGATTTGTTCCCTGCCAACAAAAGGGATATGTCTAAGACTTGTGTGTTTTATGAGATTTTCCAGGAGCTCAGGTAGCCTATAGTTCCCCATTGATTTCTCCATGACAAATCTTCATCAATTAGAGTACATTTCTCAACCAATTGGCATCCTTTTCTCTGAATTTGGTATTTTGTATTTGCCCTGATGAGTATAGAATGAAAAGATTCACCACCATGTCTCTCTTTTCAGCAATATTTAAGATCTCTGATACCGAGCATCAATAAAAGGATAATTTCCTGAGTGGGTGTTGGCATTGCGGAAACCCAGCCAGTGCCAGCACATACTGGGCAATCACAGGGATGGTGCCCGCACAGACAGCCACATTCTGGGTCAGATGTTAAACTGTTCCATTGTCTGCCTGTTACTGTGGATGTAAACAATCCCATGGCACTGTGTAAACAACAGCCACATGAACAGGCAGAAGGTAAGAAACCAGTGACATAAAACATAGAACATAGAACAGTACAGCACAGAACAGGCCCTTCGGCCCTCGATGTTGTGCCGAGCGATGATCACCCTACTTAAACCCACGTAACCCATATACCCGTAACCCAACAATCCCCCCATTAACCTTACACTACGGGCAATTTAGCATGGCCAATCCACCTAACCCGCACATCTTTGGACTGTGGGAGGAAACCAGAGCACCCGGAGGAAACCCACGCACACACGGGGAGGACGTGCAGACTCCACACAGACAGTGACCCAGCCGGGAATCGAACCTGGGACCCTGGAGCTGTGAAGCATTGATGCTAACCACCATGCTACCGTGAGGCCCCAAAAGAGACCTTCTGATGAAAACAATCGCCTGGTGATGTGGCCGTATTTACCGCTTCAGATCGTCTGAAATGGAAATAATCCAACACAAAATACCCAATACTGACCAGTCAAGAGAAGCCCCTTCCCCATCCTGGAGCTGGGAATCTGCTCAGTCACTGGATTTCCGTCTGGTGCCTTTGAGAGTCCCAGCACGAGACTAAATAAAGGATCTGGAGAAGAAATCAGAGAACAGTGAGGAATTTGCAAAGAAACAATGGGTGGGATTTAATGGGGGTCACTGGGCTGGGACTTGGTGTGGGGGAGGTGTGGAATTGAGCAGAACCTCTCCAGTTGGAGGCTGACCCCAGGAAAGGAGAAGTGGGTCAGGCAGGGAGCAGGAGGGCAGTGAGGTGGCAATACCACATGGCAGCGACGGGAAGGTAATTTCACTCATTCAGAAGCTCATTAACTGTTATTTACATCCCTCTGACTGGAATTGAACGCAGCCTCTTGAATTGCCCGTGTGGTGTACGGGGATCTCGTACCTTCAGAAACCCAACTATTCAAATCTAACGGGTAACAGACAAGCTGTCAGACATTGAGGGGAATGTCAGACAAAGTGAAAGCTGCCTTTCATTGGAGAGCAGTCTTTCATTTGGAGCACAGAGATGGTCAATGTTAGTACAGAGGAGAGGGTCACATTTGGAGGTCTGAGGGTCAGAGCTGGAAGGGAAAAGTTCAGCATTGAAAAGCTGAGGGACAATTACTGAACATTCCATCCAAGGCACCAGCCAATGAAAAGAAGGAAATCCAAATGTGGAAATCCTCCAGTCAGACCTCCTGGACCCAGTGGTCTGGAGGAGGGGCTCGGAGGAAGGGTGTACCAGGCCCAGAGTCACCATTACCAGCACTGCAGGAACAGCAAAGATACAGGCCGCAGCTGGATTTAAAGTACCAGATAACCACACGATTCAACAGCAGGAGAGAGACAGAGGTCGGGAGGTAACACATCCCAGAGTCTTCAGAACATGAATAAACTACCTGCAGATGTCCGAGAGAAGGTAGCCCCTCTCAATGGAGACTGCCATCAACCTCTGTGCACTGTGGCAGGACAGCCTGTGACCAATGAGACTGGGTGACCCAGCCGATGTCAGCACTGCTGAATTTTTACATATTTGTCTTCTTCCAACAATCCACAGGGAACATGTGCGGGATTTTGCATGCAGACTCGCTCTATTGCATTAGAAAGGTGACCAATGCAATGTTTCAGCGGATGGGAGAGTTCATGCGATTCCAAACTAATCCGGAGAGCTGGGCTCTGAGGTCTGTGGGATTTGGGACCATAGCAGGCTATCCACATGTGCAGAGTGTCATCAGTTGCACACATGAAGCCACCAAAGCTCCGTCTCATCAGTCGGCAGCCCTCAGCACCAGAAAGGGATTCTATTCCACAAATGTACAACTGGTATGTGATCACAGGAAGTGAATTCTGCAGGTGTGTGCCCACCTCCTATGGAGCACTCATTATGCATACATGCTGCAGCCCTCCCAGTCGACACTTGTTCCAGCCACATGCACGGCTCCAGGAATGGGTCCTCAGTAACAGGGACAACCCTCACAAGAGGGTAGCACAGTGGTTAGCACAGTTGATTCACAGCTCCAGGGTCATCAATTCCAGGCTTGGGTCACTGTCTGTGCGGAGTCTGCACGTTTTCCCCGTGTCTGCATGTGTTTCCTCCGGGTGCTCCGGTTTCCTCCCCCAGTCCAAAGATGTGCAGGCTAGGTTGATTGGTCATGTTAACTTGTTCTGAGTGTCCAGAAACGTGAGGTGGGGTTACTAGGTTATGGGGATAGGGTGGGGACATGGGCTTAAGTTGGCTGCTCTTTCCAAGGGCCAGTGCAGACTCAATAGGCCGAATGGCCTCTTTCTGCACTGTAAATTCTATGATTCTATGAAGATGTAGGCAATGATGTCAGTGAGGAATCCTCACCGTGAAGTCAAGGATGTACAATACAAGCCATTGTTCACCACGGGGCAATGATGGAACAGACAAGAATGCTCAAGATACAATTCAATAGCTGTTCCGGTGATGCTCGGTAATATGACCCAATGAAGGTTCCCAGAATCTTCGCTCTCTGCTGTGCTTTGCAAACAGAGGGATTTAGTTTTGTATCCAGAGGGTGTGAAGGAAAATTACTCCTCCTTGGACAAGGAGGAAGAGGAGACAGAGGAGAAAGGAGTGATACATTAATCTGCTGTAGCATAGAACATAGAACATAGAACAATACAGCACAGAACAGGCCCTTCGGCCCTCGATGTTGTGCCGAACAATGATCACCCCACTTAAACCCACGTAACCCGTATCCCAACAATCCCCCCATTAACCTTACACTATGGGCAATTTAGCATGGCCAATCCACCTAACCCGCACATCTTTGGACTGTGGGAGGAAACCGGAGCAGAAGCCAGAACTTGGAGACACGGACAGAGGATGCTCTAGAAAACCTCGTTCTTAGCTAATTCCAATGGACATTAGTCTCATGATTGTGCAGCCACATAACACCAACTGATCTTATGACCATCACCTGTCACCTGGCCATTTATTAGCATCCATTGTCCATCCATTGTTCAGCCTCTCCAGGCACACTGTTACATTCCGCTGAGAGCCACACACTGTGACTGATATACACAAATAATTAGGTAAAACATAGAAATTAGGTATAATTCATATATAATTAGGACATTATATTTTAAAATTAATAAATGTTTACAGGCTAACAGCTATTTTACCCAAGAACGTCCATTCATGCATATCGGCAGGATTAAAAGCAGCTCTGAACTTGTTCAAAAACAGATACCATTACTTCATAAAGTACTTTCCACTGGGTTTCCGTGATACCTTTTTCTCTTTTTGGTATTAGTCTATTTGCTATATTCACTAACAAAGAAAATGTAAATAAATCAGTAAAATATAATGTCCCTTGTAATATTCTGTAAGCGGTTTAAGAACCCACCTCTTTTATACGTTACAGAAGTGGGAAAATACAATTTTTTTACGAGAGATCCCTGGAGCTTGATAATATCTGTCGGGTAATTATAACCCAGTCGATAAAATATTTAACATGCTATCTGGAAGATAGTTTCTTGATCACGCTTCCCCTGGCCATAGATGACCTTGGGGTCAGTGTCCTCTGTGACCTAAGGCGGTAATTGAATGCGGATCCCTGGCGCTATGAAGCAACAGTGCTAACAACTGTGATACCGTGTCACCCACATCTCTCATTGAACATCTCTCAACTCTGCCAGAAGAAAGACTGGGCAGGTCAGGGGCTGCAAAGAGGCAGACTTCCTAAAATACAAGTGACAGTCCAGATAACCAGGAAATTGGGACAGAAATAATGTTTAAGAAGCTGTGAATTAAATAAACAGGGACCAAAGTATTGTTCAGAACAACTCAACAAAGAATAAACAAAGTGTTCTGAGTTAAAGAGACAATTGCAGTAACCAGATTTAATGTTGGACAGCAGCCTTCAAAGATATAACAAAAGTCTGACGCCATTTAAATACAGTCTGGAAATCAAGAATTAAAGCAACTGTGAGCAGTTTGCACTGCAGTCAAGAAAAATAAATATTGAAGTGGGTTGATGTAAAATCCTGGACTGGAGTCACTGTAAATGTGAAGTGGAAGCTTTATTTAAAAGTGTCATTTTGAAAACCTGGTCTGGATTTCAGAATGCAGACTGGTAAGGGAAAGCATAATTAGATTTTAAAGCATGTTGAGAGTGGAGTTTGGAAACTCTCACGTGACAATCATTTGGAGGATTCTAAGGCGAGAACCACAAACATGCACTTGGGTTAGCGTGGAGAGTGTATTTTCCCAGAGTCATCTTGTGTGCTTAAAAGAGACTTTATATTAATGAGACCATTAACATGTGACTCTGTTTCTCCACATTCCATAAAGAAAGTAAAGGTTACAGTCTTTTGAGCCAGGATTCCATTCTGGGAACATCCCACCCAGTTAACATCAACTGGGGTCATAATTATGCTGAAATATTCCCTTGAATGTTTGCCATCTCATCCCTATTGATCTATCCCTGAACCAAATTTGGCAACTCACTTTCGCCAGCTCAGCTTTCTTGTTCTCATAATTGCCTTTATTTAAGTTTTAAAACAAAGTCTCAGACCCACTCCTCACTCAAAATGAAATAACACTTAATCATATGACTGTCACTGCGACATAGAAGTGCCTTCACAGTGAGATGATTTGGTTGACTCTGAACTAGTTGTACAATACCAGGTCCAGAATAGCGTGCTCTCAGAAACTATCCTGGAAATATACTATGAACTCCTCATGTGAGTTACTTTTGCACATCTGATTTTTCCAGTTAATATGTAAATTACAAGCTCCCATGATTATCGCCATGGCTTTCTGACAAGCTCCAACGATTTTGTCCCTTCTGCTCTCCACTACAATGTGATCATTGTTAGGGGGCCTGTGCACAACTTCCAAAAGCAACTTCTTGCCTTCACTATTTCTCATCCCCACACAAACCATTTCCACATCCTGGTTTCTTGAACTCTGGTCACCCCTTGGTATTAGGCTAATGTCATCACTAACTAAGTAAGAAGTCTTACAACACCAGGTTAAAGTCCAACAGGTTTGTTTCAAACACTAGTATTAGATGTATATTGGATGTAGTACGGTAAGACTCCTGTTCTAGAGGTACATGGGTAAATCCCTGCCTGCTGGCTCCGCCCAGTAGGCGGAGTAAAAATGTGTGTGCTCGCCGGGTCTGCTCCCATTTTGGTAGCAGATACAGGAGGCACAACATCTTTGCTCAATAAAGTCTCGATTATTCACTACTCTTGTCTTTGTAGTAATTGATAGTGCATCAGATAATCAACAATATTTTCACGGTCATCATTTACAAGTTAATTCCAGATTTGTTTGTGTTGATTGATTAAAAGTTCCACCATCTACCGAATTGTGATTTTGACCCAGGTGCCCAGGGTGCTACTCTGCATCTCTGGGTTACTGATACATATGAACATACCACTGCACCACTGCCTCCTTTAGATACATCCATACCTTCAGGTGTTTCAAAGCATTCCGTTTTCATGAGAGAAAAGACATTAGTGCGATCTAAATGGTAAAAATAAAATCCTGAAATCCAACTTTCTAAAACTTAATATTCAATCCTGAACGGCCTCGTTATTTGGCTTTTATTTAAGGTTATTTTTCAATCCAGATACAAGTTTTGTTTGAGTTGACACGGCTTATGTCAACATTTTTGAAAGTTTTCACTGTCGTTTCTGCATTCTCTGTGTTGACCATGTCAAATGTTAAATTGATTAAAATCAACCAGAACATTTAACAATTTGTAAATATTCAACCTTTTCGGGAGTGGCCCCTTCGACCCACTAGAACAGCATGATCAATTTTGTGAATAAGTCATTCTCCTAAAGAGAAATTAGACACAGCAAAACGTTCCGATCAGCTGCTGTTTACAGGTTTGTTGTGTTTCAGTAGTGGAGGTTTGGAGAGGTTCATAGATTGAATTGTTTGACACATTTGGTGAGATATCGGTGACCCATCGCGACAGCTGAGTTATTCACCTGTTACAGCTGAGACACCCAGATCAATATTCCCACTGCTTCATTACATTTAAACACAAGACACAGAAGAACAGTTTAACTGATAACTGGGCAATTGACACTCAAATTACAGGAATGTACCGCAGAACGCAAGCTATCTGAAGTGACGTTTTACCTAAATATGAATAACAAAATATATAATATCAAGGGACCAACAATTAAAGTGTTGAAATACATGTGCTCACCTGTTAAGCAGAGAGCAGGCCTTGAAGTGTTAGATAATGTAGACTTGCGAGGTTAATATATACCATCAACACTGAGGAAGGTTCAACTCTATTTTATTAACTAACTATGAACTAATCGACATACGAGAACTGTGGGTTTAAACGATGTTAGTTTAACTAGAGACCTAAGCCTGTCCGAACCAGTTGATTCTCTCAGCCCGTGGTGTCAGTCTGTGCTAAACTTGATGAGCTCTTGTTCTACTGAGAGGCAGCACCCAGAATGAGCGGGAACCGTGGTACCCTCTGCCTTTATAGTGTGTGTATTCTAACTGGTGATTGGCTGCGGTGTTTGTACATGTTGATTGGTCCCAGTGTATGTCCATCAGTACGTGTCTGCACCATGATATACTGGTGTATATTAGGACAGGCCTGAGTCCTGCCAGGTCACCAATGTAACAGGTTCCTTATCATTGTGCACATGCTCCAAATTGATTATCTCAATGATTCGGTTTAGTGATCCCAATTGGGAATAATCAGGCTTTAATGTAAGATTAGCAGAATCAATCATACTCAAAGTGTTAGCAAAGTGTTTCTTGGTGCTTGAAGTGCCGAGAATAGCCCCGCTACTAAATGGTACTCTACTCCATTATTGGGCCTTGGCGAGGAACACCCCTGTCGAAGCCACACTTACGCTCATTTCCTGCACTAACAAGCTCAGCTCACCAGAGCAGGGAGAGATCAGGGTACCATTTGTAAATGGCACTCTGATCTCTGGGCCCCCCCTCCCCAACAGGGCCTCCAGATTTCCCCAACGCCAATCAGGGAATTCTTGAGACTCCACACCCCACCTCATCAGGGCAGGGCACCTCCGGGCTCAATCCCTGGCACAAGCAACATGCCAATTGGGCACCATGGTACTGCCAGCCTGGCAGCATCACCTCAGTAAGGATTGCCTAGGATGTCAGGCTGGTACCCGAGCTGATCATGCCCATAGTACTTAAGCAACAATTAATGGAATCAAGGTTGATGTTACCTGATGTGAGTCTCTGGGCAGCACTGCAGTGTCAGAATTCTTGCTCAAACCAACAGCGTTTGGTTCTGTTCATTTATATCCTTTTAATTATGGTTCACTTGTCCACGTACGTCCCTACATCAGCCAAAACCCATTGACTCCAAACTGTTTAATTTCTACCAACCATTATCTTCCACGTCCAATACACAGTGAGGTGTAACCTTCCACCAACCAAATGCTGAAACACTCAAATATAAATTGTTAAAGGTTAACGAGAATAAGGACATCCAAGTCCATCTAACCATTGAAATGTTACACACACATCCTGATTGTGGCTCCACTCTGTCTAGCTTCAGCCAATCATTTTCTTGTTCCCTTGTCACCCTCTTTTGACTTGCACCTCATTATGTTTGCCATTTATTCACTCCTGCTTTCCACCCTTGCATTGACAATCCTTTTCCTTTTCTTCTTACCTCCTCTCCCCTTCCACCTTTATCTGCCTCTCTGCTGCTTAAAACCAATTATATCTGTAACTTTGACTACACTTCCTCGCACCTCAATGACCATTGTATTTGTCCAGAATCCTCGTCGGAATTGTACAGGATTGGACAATCTAATATTTCATACCAGCACTTCTGGTATGCCTTCGCTTTTCCTCAGCATCCTCAATTGTATTGAAACGTACATCCCCCCACAACCTCTCCACTTTCAGTGCGATGGTCCCTTCAAGCACATCCTCCGCTCCCAGGAAATCCCAGATTCCGCAGAAGATTGGGTGTGAATGCTGCTATTTACTTGAGGGATGGGCTTGGAATCTGCTGTAATCCACTTCATTTTCTGAGTCTGTATCTTCTCTGTTGAAGAACGAGGAATGGAGTTTCACTGGACAGGGCTGCTGTGCCTGGCACCTGAGATGTAGCTGGTTGTTGTGTGCTGTCTCGTAGGAAGTGCCCCCCCTATTGAAACCCCAGCATCTCTTTGGAGTATATGTGGATGTGCTTGGTCATGCGATGGTCATGCGATGGTCATATGATGGTCATGTGATGATCATGCGATGGTCATGCGATGGTCATTCGATGGTCATGCAATGGACATGCAATAGACATGCGATGGTCATGCAACGTCTGAATCCCTCACCGCTTCTGCTTGGTGATTTTTCAGCTGCATGTCCCAGGTTGATCCAAAGGACAATGCGGACAAACAACTTCAGCAGCTCCAGGAACAGGGAGACCAGCTCCTCTCCTTCAGCTTTCTTGAACTCATGAAACCTCTGCTGCATCTGTGAAAGGTTGCTTCTGCCCCCAAAAACCCAAGAGTTCAGAGTTTCGCTGCGGAATTCTTTGAACATCTGTACCTCTCCTTAGGATTTCTCAGCGAGCTTTCCCACTCAGATGAGTGTTGCCTGCTCCCTTTCATTGAGGACTCTGGATTTCATGACCAGCTGGGCATCCTCAATCCAATCTGCAGTCGCCACCAAATCTACCCACCTTTGCATCCTTGGGAGGTAGATATCCATTGGCTGAATGTTCCACCCATCCCCTGCTGTGTTAAAGAGAGGCCCACTAGAAACCAGGTTCTCTTCACTGTTTCACATCTCAGAATCATCCTGTTGTGCCTCCCAGGCCTGCAGCTCCTTCAGCCTCCCTCAGTGACAGGGCCGGTTCCAAATCTTTCACCACCTGCTCGATCTCGAGCTGGGGACTTACTATTTCGCCTGGCATGACCTGATACCTGCTGTGAAATCCCACTCCTGACACCAAAGTGTAACAGGGGATTTTAGAACACAGGCTACAATGGTGATAAAACAAGGTTGGTTCATTCCACTGACATCAAAGAGATTCAGCCTCAAGTAAAAGTGGAATTCCAATAAACAAGCTATTTACAGAAATATTCACTGTTGATTCCCCAGATCTCTGTCCTATTCGGGGACTCAGCCCCTCAATGCAATTGCTCACCAGGCTTATTCAGGCTCATTCCGCTGCCCTGCTCCTGGCTGCTATCCTCTGCTCTCTTTCTCTCTCCCTCACTCTCAGTTTGGCAGGATATTCAGTTACCTTAATGGTCCCTTTACCACCCGCAAGGGTTTCAAGCTTTTCCAGGCTCCTGCCCCATTGCCAGTCTTATGCCCTCGATGGTCCTTACTGTCGTCTCCCTCGCCTCATGACATTGGACATCCACCCTCAGTTAATCAAAGACACTGCTCCCTGCAGAGTCTGGCCCACTGGGGCCGGCTAGTTCCCCAAGTCATTTCTCTCCATCCGGGCCTCCCCATCCTGGTGGACATTCCCCACCAGGAAGTCCAATCCCTCTATACATCCATTCCCCACCAGGACGTCCAATCCCTCTCTCCCTTCATTCCCCACCAGGATGTCCAATTCCTCTCTCCCTCCATTCCCCACCAGGATGTCCAATCCCTCTATACCTCCATTCCCCACCAAAAAATGCCCAATCCCTCTATACCCCCATTCCCCACCAGCATGTCCAATCCCTCTATACCCCCATTCCCCACCAGGATGTCTAATCCCTCTATACCTCCATTCCCCACCAGGACGTCCAATCCCTCTCTCCCTTCATTCCCAACCAGGATGTCCAATCCCTCTATACCTCCATTCCCACCTGGATGTCCAATCCCTCTATACCCCCATTCCCCACCAGGATGTCCAATCCCTCTATACCTCCATTCCCCACCAGGATGTCCAATCCCTCTATACCTCCATTCCCCACCAGGATGTCCAATCCCTCTCTCCCTTCATTCCCAACCAGGATGTCCAATCCCTCTCTCCCTCCATCCCCCACCAGGATGTCCAATCCCTCTATACCTCCATTCCCCACCAGGATGTCCAATCCCTCTATACCTCCATTCCCCACCACGATATCCAATCCCTCTATACCTCCATTCCCCACCTGGATGTCCAATCCTTCTATACCTCCATTCCCCACCAGGATGTCCAATCCCTCTATACCTCCATTCCCCACCAGGATGTCCAATCCCTCTATACCTCCATTCCCCACCAGGATGTCCAATCCCTCTCTCCCTCCATTCCCCACCAGGATGTCCAATCCCTCTCTCCCTCCATCCCCCACCAGGATGTCCAATCCCTCTATACCTCCATTCCCCACCAGGATGTCCAATCCCTCTATACCTCCATTCCCCACCTGGATGTCCAATCCTTCTATACCTCCATTCCCCACCAGGATGTCCAATCCCTCTACACCTCCATTCCCCACCTGGATGTCCAATCCTTCTATACCTCCATTCCCCACCAGGATGTCCAATCCTTCTATACCCCCATTCCCCACCAGGATGTCCAATCCCTCTATACCTCCATTCCCCACCAGGATGTCCAATCCCTCTATACCTCCATCCCCCACCAGGATGTCCAATCCCTCTATACCTCCATTCCCCACCAGGATGTCCAATCCCTCTATACCCCCATTCCCCACCAGGATGTCCAATCCCTCTCTCCCTCCATTCCCCACCAGGATGTCCAATCCCTCTATACCTCCATTCCCCACCAAAAAATGCCCAATCCCTCTATACCTCCATTTCCCACCAGGGTGTCCAATCCCTCCCCCTCCATTCCCCACCAGGATGTCCAATCCCTCTGTACCTCCATTCCCCACCAGGATGTCCAGTCTCTCTATACCTCCATTCCCCACCAGGGTGCCCAATCCCTCTATACCTCCATTCCCCACCAGGATATTAAATCCCTCTATCCCTCTATTTCCCACCAGGATGTCCAATCCCTCTGTACCTCTATTCCCCACCAAGTTGCCCAATCCCTCTCTACCTTTTAAAGTTTAATTCTAAGACTAACATTATTATTAACCTCTCTCTTTCATCTTTTCTTGCAGGCTTGAACATCCTCTGAGGTCCGTGGGGACCTTTTGACCCGACCCGACCTGACCTCCAGAACCTGGCCGTGGGTCAGGCCCAAAACGGAAGTGAAGCCATAACCTCAATTTGGAGCCAACCCGGACCTCGGAGCTCCCAACCCGGCCTCCCAATTAACCGGGTGGACCGCACTGCATCATCAGGCAAAGCGAAGGGTAGAGGGGTTTGCCTTCTCATCAACTCCTCCTGGTGCTTGGATGTGGCGACCCTGGCGACACACGGCTCCCCGGACCTGGAATACCTGACCATGAAGTGCCGCCCATACTATCTTCCACATGAGTTCACTTCAGCCATTATCACAGCGGTCTACATCCCACCCCAGGCAGAAGTGAGGAAGGTGCTGGGCAAACTGTACAGTTATAAACAACTATGAAACAGAACATCCGGAGGCCTTGTTCATCGT
Source organism: Scyliorhinus canicula (assembly GCF_902713615.1). Classification (NCBI taxonomy): domain Eukaryota; kingdom Metazoa; phylum Chordata; class Chondrichthyes; order Carcharhiniformes; family Scyliorhinidae; genus Scyliorhinus; species Scyliorhinus canicula. The sequence goes on from NC_052160.1 coordinate 143,809,824, forward strand.
GGCCGGAGACTTCAACGAAGCCAACCTCATGAATGTACTGCCAAAATTCCACCAGCCCATCTCCTGTCCCACCAGGGGCGACAACACTCTTGACCACTGCTACTCAAAAATCAAGGGCGCCTACCGTTCCATCCCCCGCCCGCACTTTGGGAAATCAGACCATAAGACGGTGCTCCTTCTCCCGGCATAGAAGCAGAGACTCAAGCGGGAACCCTTACGTGACAGCTTAGAGACATTGGACTGGTCCATATTTAAGAACTCAGCGACCAACTTAAATGAGTATGCCACCACCGTCACAGACATCATCAGCAAATGTGTGCGTGCCAAAGAAAGCAGTACGTACGTTCCCCAACCGGAAACCATGGCTCAACCGCGATATTGACTCCCTACTGAAGCACAGATCTGAGGCGTTCAAGTCAGACGACCCTGAACTATACAAAAAATCGAGGTACGAGCTCCGCAAAGCCATCCGAGATGCCAAGAGAGAATATCAAACCAAGCTCGAGTCACAGACAGACTCTCAGCGATTGTGGCAAGGAATAAACAAGGCTACAAAGCGAAGCCGAGCAGTATCTCTGGCAGCAGCGCACCCCTCCCCGATGAACTCAATGCATTCTATGCTCGGTTTGAGCAGGTAACCAACAATCCGCTGTCGAGTGCCCCAGCAGCCCATAATTCACCCATACCCAACATCACAGTTTCCGAAGTCAGATCGGCCTTCCTGAAAGTGAACCCGCGGAAGGCGATGGGATCGGACGGGATCCCTGGTCGTGCACTCAGAGCCTGCGCATACCAGCTGGCAGAGGTACTCACAGACATCTTTAACCTGTCCCTACTCCACTCCGAGGTCCCCACCTGCTTCAAGAAAACCACCATTATACGGGTGCCAAAGAAGAACCAGGCAACGTGCCTCAATGACTACCGTCCGGTGGCCCTGACATCAGTCGTAATGAAGTGCTTCGAGAGGTTGATCATGAAGCGCGTCACCTCCTTAATCCCAGAACGCCTTGATCCACTGCAATTCCCATACCAGCCTCCCCGAACAGGTGCCGGAATGTGGCGACTGGGGACTTTTCACAGTAACTTCATTTGAAGCCTACTTGTGACAATAAGCGATTTTCATTTCATTTCAATTCGCATACCGTCGCAACCGGTCCACAGCAGACGCCATTTGCCCGGCCCTACACTCATCCCTGGAGCATCTCGACAACAAGGACTCCTACATCAGACTCCTATTTATTGACTACAGCTCCGCCTTCAATACCATAATCCCAGCCAAGCTCATATCAAAGCTCCAAAACCGAGGACTTGGCTCCCCACTCTGCAACCAGATCCTCGATTTTCTGACCAACAGACCACAATCAGTAAGAATGAACACCAACACCTCCTCCACAATAGTCCTCAATACCGGTGCCCCGCAAGGCTGCGTACTTAGCCCCCTACTCTACTCCCTGTACACACACGACGTGGCAAAATTTGGTTCCAACTCCATCTACAAGTTTGCTGACAATACGACAATAGTGGGCTGGATCTCAAACAACGACGAGTCAGAATACAGGAGGGAGATAGAGAACCTAGTGGAGTGGTGCAGCGACAACAATCTCTCCCTTAATACCAGCAAAACTAAAGAGCTGGTCATCAACTTCAGGAAGCATAGTACTGTACACACCCCTGTCAGCATCGATGGGGCTGAGGTGGAGTTGGTTAGAAGTTTCAAATTCCTAGGGGTGGACATCTCCAAAAATCTGTCCTGGTCCACCCACGTCAACACTAGCACCAAGAAAGCACAACAGCGCCTATACTTCCTCAGGAAACTAAGGAAATTCACCATGTCCACATTAACCCTCACCAACTTTTAGAGATGCACCATAGAAAGCGTCCTATCGGGCTGCATCACAGCCTGGTATGGCAACTGCTCGGCCCAGGACCGCAAGGAACTTCAGAGTCTCGTGAATACCGCCCAGTCCATCACACAAACCTACCTCCCATCCATGGACTCCATCTACACCTCCCGCTGCCTGGGGAAAGCAAGCAGCATAATCAAAGACCCTCCAACACAGCTTACTCACTCGTCCAACTTCTTCCATCGGGCAGGAGATACAGAAGTCTGAGAACACGCACGAACACACTCAAAAATAGCTTCTTCCCCACTGTCACCAGACTCCTATATGACCCTCTTATTGACTGACCTCATTCAAACTACACCCCTGTATGCTTCATTCAATGCCGTGCTTATGTAGTTACATTGTATATCTTGTGTTGCCCTATTATGTTTTTTCTTTTATTCCCTTTTCTTCCCATGTACTTGATGATCTGTTGAGCTGCTCGCAGAAAAATACTTTTCAATGTATCTCGGTACACGTGACAATAAACAAATCCTATCCAATCCAATCCTCCATTCCCCACTAGGATGTACAATCCCTCTATACCTCCATTCCCCACCAGGGTGTCCAAACCTTCTATACCTCCATTCCCTACCAGGGTGTCCTCTCCCTCTATACCCCCATTCCCCACCAGGATGTCCAATCCCTCTATACCCCCATTCCCCACCAGGATGTCCAATCCCTGTATACCCCCATTCCCCACCAGGATGCCCAATCCCTCTCCCTCCATTCCCCACCAGGATGTCCAATCCCTCTATACCTCCATTCCCCACCAGGATGTCCAATCCCTCTATAACTCCATTCCCCACCGGGATGTCCAATCCCTCTATACCTCCATTCCCCACCAGGATGCCCAATCCCTCTCCCTCCATTCCCCACCAGGATGTCCAATCCCTCTGTACCTCCATTCCCCACCAGGATGTTCAGTCCCTCTCTCCCTCCATTCCCCACCAGGATGTCCAATCCCTCTATACCTCCATTCCCCACCAGGGTGTCCAATCCTATACCTCCATTCCCCACGAGGATGTCCAATCCCTCTCCCTCCATTCCCCACCAGGATGTCGAATCCCTCTATACCTCCATTCCCCACCAGGATGTCCAATCCCTCGATACCGCCATTCCCCACAAAGATGCCCAATCCCTCTATACCCCCATTCCCCACCAGGTTGTCCAATCCCTCTATACCGCCATTCCCCACCAAGATGTCCAATCCCTCTATACCCCCATTCCCCACCAGGATGTCCAATCCCTCTATACCTCCATTCCCCACCAGGGTGTCCAATCCCTCTATACCTCCATTCCCCACGAGGATGTCCAATCCCTCTCCCTCCATTCCCCACCAGGATGTCCAATCCCTCTGTACCTCCATTCCCCACCAGGATGTTCAGTCCCTCTCTCCCTCCATTCCCCACCAGGGTGTCCAATCCCTCTATACCCCCAATCCCCACCAGGATGTCCAATCCCTCTATACCCCCATTCCCCACCAGGATGTCCAATCCCTCTATACCTCCATTCCCCACCAGGATGGCCAATCCCTCTCCCTCCATTCCCCACCAGGGTGTCCAATCCCTCTCCCTGCATTCCCCACCAGGATGTCCAATCCCTCTCCCTGCATTCCCCACCAGGATGTGCAATCACTCTCCCTCCATTCACCACCAGGGTGTCCAATCCCTCTCCCTCCATTTCCCACCAGGATGTCCAATCCCTCTAAACCCCCATTCCCCACCAGGGTGTCCAATCCCTCTACACCTCCATTCCCCACCAGGATGTCCAATCCCTCTATACTCCCATTCCCCAGCAGGATGTCCAATCCCTCTATACTCCCATTCCCCACCAGGATGTCCAATCCCTCTATACCTCTATTCCCCACCAGGATGTCCAATCCCTCTATACCTCCATTCCCCACCAGGGTGTCCAATCCCTTTATACCTCCATTCCCCACCAGGATGTCCAATCCCTCTATACTCCCATTCCCCACCAGGATGTCCAATCCCTCTATACTCCCATTCCCCACCAGGATGTCCAATCCCTCTATACCTCCATTCCCCACCAGGATGTCCAATCCCTCTATACCTCCGTTCCCCACCAGGATGTCCAATCCCTCTATACCCCCATAACCCACCAGGATGTCCAATCCCTCTATACCCCCATTCCCCACCAGAATGTCCAATCCCTATCCCTCCATTCCCCACCAGGATGTCCAATCCCTCTATACCCCCATTCCCCACCAGGATGTCCAATCCCTGTATACCCCCATTCCCCAACAGGATGCCCAATCCCTATCCCTCCATTCCCCACCAGGATGTCCAATCCCCCTATACCTCCATTCCCCACCAGGATGTCCAATCCCTCTATACCCCCATTCCCCACCAGGATGTCCAATCCCCCTATAACTCCATTCCCCACCGGGATGTCCAATCCCTCTATACCTCCATTCCCCACCAGGATGTCCAATCCTTCTGTACCTCCATTCCCCACCAGGATGTTCAGTCCCTCTGTCCCTCCATTCCCCGCCAGGGTGTCCAATCCCTTTATACCTCCATTCCCCACCAGGGTGTCCAAACCCTCTATACCTCCATTCCCCACCAGGATGTCCAATCCCTCTCCCTCCATTCCCCACCAGAATGTCCAATCCCTCTATACCTCCATTCCCCACCAGGATGTCCAATCCCTCGATACCGCCATTCCCCACCAAGATGCCCAATCCCTCTATACCCCAATTCCCCACCAGGATGTCCAATCCCTCTATACCGCCATTCCCCACCAAGATGTCCAATCCCTCTATACCCCCATTCCGCACCAGGATGTCCAATCCCTCTATACCCCCATTCCCCACCAGGATGTCCAATCCCTCTATACCTCCATTCCCCACCAGGATGTCCAATCCCTCTCCCTCCATTCCCCACCAGGGTGTCCAATCCCTCTCCCTGCATTCCCCACCAGGATGTCCAATCCCTCTCCCTGCATTCCCCACCAGGATGTCCAATCCCCCTCCCTCCATTCCCCACCAGGGTGTCCAATCCCTCTCCCTCCATTCCCCACCAGGATGTCCAATCCCTCTATACCCCCATTCCCCACCAGGGTGCCCAATCCCTCTATACCTCCATTCCCCACCAGGAAGTCCAATCCCTCTATACTCCCATTCAGCACAATGATGTCCAATACCCTCTATAATCCCATTCCCCACCAGGATGTCCAATCGCTCTATACCTCCATTCCCCACAAGGATGTCCAATCCCTCTATACTCCCATTCCACACCAGGATGTCCAATCCCTCTATACTCCCATTCCCCACCAGGATGTCTAATCCCTCTATACCTCCATTCCCCATCAGGATGTCCAATCCCTCTATACCTCCGTTCCCCACCAGGATGTCCAATCCCTCTATACCCCCATAACCCACCAGGGTGTCCAATCCCTCTATACCCCCATTCCCCACCAGGATGTCCAATCCCTCTTTACCCCCATTCCCCACCAGGATGTCCAATCCCTCTCCCTGCATTCCCCACCAGGATGTCCAATCCCTCTCCCTCCATTCCCCACCAGGGTGTCCAATCCCTCTCCCTCCATTCCCCACCAGGATGTCCAATCCCTCTATACCTCCATTCCCCACCAGGATGTCGAATCCCTCTCCCTCCATTCCCCACCAGGATGTCCAATCCCTCCATGCCTCCATTCCCCACCAGGGTGTCCAATTCCTCTCCCTCCATTCCCCACCAGGATGTCCAATCTCTCTGTACCTCCATTCCCCACCAGGATGTTCAGTCCCTCTCTCCCTTGAATCCCCACCAGGATGTCCAATCCCTCTATACCTCCATTCCCCACCAGGGTGTCCAATCTCACTATACCTCCATTCCCCACCAGGATGTCCAATCCCTCTCCCTCCATTCCCCACCAGGGTGTCGAATCCCTCTATACCTCCATTCCCCACCAGGATGTCCAATCCCTCGATACCGCCATTCCCGACCATGATGCCCAATACCACTATACCCCCTTTCCCCACCATGATGTCCAATCCATCTATACCGCCATTCCCCACCAGGATATCCAATCCCTCTATACCCCCATTCCCCACCAGGATGTCCAATCCCTCTATACATCCATTCCCCACCAGGATGGCCAATCACTCTCCCTCCATTCCCCACCAGGGTGTCCAATCCCTCTCCCTGCATTCCCCACCAGGATGTCCAATACCTCTCCCTGCATTCTCCACCAGGATGTCCAATCCCTCTCCCTCCATTCCCCACCAGGTTGTCCAATCCCTCTCCCTCCATTCCCCACCAGGATGTCCAATCCCTCAATACCCCCATTCCCCACCAGGGTGCCCAATCCCTCTATACCTCCATTCCCCACCAGGAAGTACAATCCCTCTATACTCCCATTCAGCACAAGGATGTCCAATCCCCTCTATAATCCCATTCCCCACCAGGATGTCCAATCGCTCTATACCTCCATTCCCCACCAGGATGTCCAATCCCTCTATACTCCCATTCCCCACCAGGATGTCCAATCCCTCTATTCCCCACCAGGGTGTCCAATCCCTCTATACCTCCATTCCCCACCAAGATTTCCAATCCCTCTCCCTGCATTCCCCACCAGGATGTCCAATCCCTATGTACCTCCATTCCCCACCAGGATGTTCAGTCCCTCTCTCCCTCCATTTCCTACCAGGATGTCCAATCCCTGTATACCTCCATTCCCCACCAGGGTGTCCAATCCCTCTATACCTCCATTCCCCACCAGGATGTCCAATCCCTCTCCCTCCATTCCCCACCAGGATGTCGAATCCCTCTATACCTCCATTCCCCACCAGGATGTCCAATCCCTCGATACCGCCATTCCCCGCCAAGATGCCCAATCCCTCTAAACCCCCATTCCTCACCAGGATGTCCAATCCCTCTATACCGCCGTTCCCCACCAAGATGTCCAATCCCTCTGTACCCCCATTCCCCACCAGGATGTCCAATCCCTCTATACCCCCATTCCCCACCAGGATGTCCAATCCCTCTATACCTCCATTCCCCACCAGGATGGCCAATCCCTCTCCCTCCATTCCCCACCAGGGTGTCGAATCCCTCTCCCTGCATTCCCCACCAGGATGTCGAATCCCTCTCCCTGCATTCCCCACCAGGATGTCCAATCCCTCTCCCTCCATTCCCCACCAGGGTGTCCAATCCCTCTATACCTCCATTCCCCACCAGGATGTCCAATCCCTCTATACTCCCATTCCCCACCAGGATGTCTAATCCCTCTCTACCTCCATTCCCCACCAGGGTGTCCAATCCCTCTATACCTCCATTCCCCAACAGGATGTCCAATCCCTCTATACTCCCATTCCCCACCAGGATGTCCAATCCCTCTATACTCCCATTCCCCACCAGGATGTCCAATCCCTCTATACCTCCATTCCCCACCAGGATGTCCAATCCCTCTATACCTCCGTTCCCCACCAGGATGTCCAATCCCTCTATACCCCCAAAACCCACCAGGATGTCCAATCCCTCTATACCCCCATTCCCCACCAGGATGTCCAATCCCTCTATACCCCCATTCCCCACCAGGATGTCCAATCCCTCTATACCCCCATTCCCCACCAGGATGTCCAATCCCTGTATACCCCCATTCCCCACCAGGATGCCCAATCCCTCTCCCTCCATTCCCCACCAGGATGTCCAATCCCTCTATACCTCCATTCCCCACCAGGATGTCCAATCCCTCTATACACCCATTCCCCACCAGGATGTCCAATCCCTCTATAACTCCATTCCCCACCTGGATTTCCAATCCCTCTATACCTCCATTCCCCACCAGGATGTCCAATCCCTCTCCCTCCATTCCCCACCAGAATGTCCAATCCCTCTCTACCTCCATTCCCCACCAGGATGTCCAATCCCTCGATACCGCCATTCCCCACCAAGATGCCCAATCCCTCTATACCTCCATTCCCCACCAGGATGTCCAATCCCTCGAAACCGCCATTCCCCACCAGGATGTCCAATCCCTCTATACCTACATTCCCCACCAGGATGGCCAATCCCTCTCCCTCCATTCCCCACCAGGATGTCCAATCCCTCTCCCTGCATTCCCCACCAGGATGTCCAATCCCTCTCCCTGCATTCCCCACCAGGATGTCCAATCCCTCTATACCTCCATTCCCCACCAGGATGTCCAATCCCTCTCCCTCCATTCCCCACCAGGATGTCCAATCCCTCGATACTGCCATTCCCCACCAAGATGCCCAATCCCTCTATACCCCCATTCCCCACCAGGATGTCCAATCCCTCTATAGCCCCATTCCCCACCAGGATGTCGAATCCCTCTATACCCCCATTCCCCACCAGGATGTCCAATCCCTCTATACCTCCATTCCCCACCAGGATGGCCAATCCCTCTCCCTGCATTCCCCACCAGGATGTCCAATCCCTCTCCCTGCATTCCCCACCAGGATGTCCAATCCCTCTCCCTCCATTCCCCACCAGGGTGTCCACTCCCTCTCCCTCCATTCCCTACCAGGATGTCCAATCCCTCTATACCTGCATTCCCCACCAGGATGTCCAATCCCTCAATACCTCCATTCCCCACCAGGGTGTCCAATCCCTCTCCCTGCATTCCCCACCAGGATGTCCAATCCCTCTATACCGCCATTCCCCACCAAGATGTCCAATCCCTCTATACCCCCATTCCCCACCAGGATGTCGAATCCCTCTATACCCCCATTCCCCACCAGGATGCCCAATCCCTCTGTACCTCCAATCCCCACCAGGATGTTCAGACCCTCTCTCCCTCCATTCCCCACCAGGATGTCCAATCCCTCTATACCTCCATTCTCCACCAGGATGGCCAATTCCTCTCCCTCCATTCCCCACCAGGGTGTCCAATCCCTCTCCCTGCATTCCCCACCAGGATGTCCAATCCCTCTCCCTGCATTCCCCACCAGGATGTCCAATCCCTCTCCCTCCATTCCCCACCAGGGTGTCCAATCCCTCTCCCTCCATTCCCCACCAGGATGTCCAATCCCTCTATACCTCCATTCCCCACCAGGATGTCCAATCCCCCTCCCTCCATTCCACAGCAGGATGTCCAATCCCACCATACCTCCATTCCCCACCAGGGTGTCCAATCCCTCTCCCTCCATTCCCCACCAGGATGTCCAATCCCTCTGTACCTCCATTCCCCACCAGGATGTTCAGTCCCTCTCTCCCTCCATTTCCTAACAGGATGTCCAATCCCTCTATACCTCCATTCCCCACCAGGGTGTCCAATCCCTCTATACCTCCATTCCCCACCAGGATGTCCAATCCCTCTCCCTCCATTCCCCACCAGGGTGTCCAATCCCTCTCCCTCCATTCCCCACCAGGATGTCCAATCCCTCGATACCGCCATTCCCCGCCAAGATGTCCAATCCCTCTGTACCCCCATTCCCCACCAGGATGTCCAATCCCTCTATACCCCCATTCCCCACCAGGATGTCCAATCCCTCTATACTTCCATTCCCCACCAGGATGGCCAATCCCTCTCCCTCCATTCCCCGCCAGGGTGTCCAATCCCTCTCCCTGCATTCCCCACCAGGATGTCGAATCCCTCTCCCTGCATTCCCCACCAGGATGTCCAATCCCTCTCCCTCCATTCCCCACCAGGGTGTCCAATCCCTCTGTACCTCCATTCCCCACCAGGATGTCCAATCCCTCTATACTCCCATTCCCCACCAGGATGTCTAATCCCTCTATACCTCCATTCCCCACCAGGGTGTCCAATCCCTCTATACCTCCATTCCCCACCAGGATGTCCAATCCCTCTATACACCCATTCCCCATCAGGATGTCCAATCCCTCTATAACTCCATTCCCCACCTGGATTTCCAATCCCTCTATACCTCCATTCCCCACCAGGGTGTCCAATCCCTCTATACCTCCATTCCCCACCAGGATGTCCAATCCCTCTCCCTCCATTCCCCACCAGAATGTCCAATCCCTCTCTACCTCCATTCCCCACCAGGATGTCCAATCCCTCGATACCGCCATTCCCCACCAAGATGCCCAATCCCTCTATACCTCCATTCCCCACCAGGATGTCCAATCCCTCGAAACCGCCATTCCCCACCAAGATGCCCAATCCCTCTATACCCCCATTCCCCACCAGGATGTCCAATCCCTCTATACCGCCATTCCCCACCAAGATGTCCAATCCCTCTATACCCCCATTCCCCAGCAGGATGTCCAATCCCTCTATACCCCCATTCCCCACCAGGATGTCCAATCCCTCTATACCTCCATTCCCCACCAGGATGGCCAATCCCTCTCCCTCCATTCCCCACCAGGATGTCCAATCCCTCTCCCTGCATTCCCCACCAGGGTGTCCAATCCCTCTCCCTGCATTCCCCACCAGGATGTCCAATCCCTCTCCCTGCATTCCCCACCAGGATGTCCAATCCCTCTCCCTCCATTCCCCACCAGGGTGTCCAATCCCTCTCCCTCCATTCCCCACCAGGATGTCCAATCCCTCTATACCTCCATTCCCCACCAAGATGCCCAATCCCTCTATACCTCCATTCCCCACCAGGATGTCCAATCCCTCGAAACCGCCATTCCCCACCAAGATGCCCAATCCCTCTATACCCCCATTCCCCACCAGGATGTCCAATCCCTCTATACCGCCATTCCCCACCAGGATGTCCAATCCCTCGATACCGCCATTCCCCACCAAGATGCCCAATCCCTCTATACCTCCATTCCCCACCAGGATGTCCAATCCCTCGAAACCGCCATTCCCCACCAGGATGTCCAATCCCTCTATACCTACATTCCCCACCAGGATGGCCAATCCCTCTCCCTCCATTCCCCACCAGGATGTCCAATCCCTCTCCCTGCATTCCCCACCAGGATGTCCAATCCCTCTCCCTGCATTCCCCACCAGGATGTCCAATCCCTCTATACCTCCATTCCCCACCAGGATGTCCAATCCCTCTCCCTCCATTCCCCACCAGGATGTCCAATCCCTCGATACTGCCATTCCCCACCAAGATGCCCAATCCCTCTATACCCCCATTCCCCACCAGGATGTCCAATCCCTCTATAGCCCCATTCCCCACCAGGATGTCGAATCCCTCTATACCCCCATTCCCCACCAGGATGTCCAATCCCTCTATACCTCCATTCCCCACCAGGATGGCCAATCCCTCTCCCTCCATTCCCCACCAGGGTGTCCAATCCCTCTCCCTGCATTCCCCACCAGGATGTCCAATCCCTCTCCCTGCATTCCCCACCAGGATGTCCAATCCCTCTCCCTGCATTCCCCACCAGGATGTCCAATCCCTCTCCCTCCATTCCCCACCAGGGTGTCCACTCCCTCTCCCTCCATTCCCTACCAGGATGTCCAATCCCTCTATACCTGCATTCCCCACCAGGATGTCCAATCCCTCAATACCTCCATTCCCCACCAGGGTGTCCAATCCCTCTCCCTGCATTCCCCACCAGGATGTCCAATCCCTCTATACCGCCATTCCCCACCAAGATGTCCAATCCCTCTATACCCCCATTCCCCACCAGGATGTCGAATCCCTCTATACCCCCATTCCCCACCAGGATGCCCAATCCCTCTGTACCTCCAATCCCCACCAGGATGTTCAGACCCTCTCTCCCTCCATTCCCCACCAGGATGTCCAATCCCTCTATACCTCCATTCTCCACCAGGATGGCCAATTCCTCTCCCTCCATTCCCCACCAGGGTGTCCAATCCCTCTCCCTGCATTCCCCACCAGGATGTCCAATCCCTCTCCCTGCATTCCCCACCAGGATGTCCAATCCCTCTCCCTCCATTCCCCACCAGGGTGTCCAATCCCTCTCCCTCCATTCCCCACCAGGATGTCCAATCCCTCTATACCTCCATTCCCCACCAGGATGTCCAATCCCCCTCCCTCCATTCCACAGCAGGATGTCCAATCCCACCATACCTCCATTCCCCACCAGGGTGTCCAATCCCTCTCCCTCCATTCCCCACCAGGATGTCCAATCCCTCTGTACCTCCATTCCCCACCAGGATGTTCAGTCCCTCTCTCCCTCCATTTCCTACCAGGATGTCCAATCCCTCTATACCTCCATTCCCCACCAGGGTGTCCAATCCCTCTATACCTCCATTCCCCACCAGGATGTCCAATCCCTCTCCCTCCATTCCCCACCAGGATGTCGAATCCCTCTATACCTCCATTCCCCACCAGGATGTCCAATCCCTCGATACCGCCATTCCCCGCCAAGATGTCCAATCCCTCTGTACCCCCATTCCCCACCAGGATGTCCAATCCCTCTATACCCCCATTCCCCACCAGGATGTCCAATCCCTCTATACTTCCATTCCCCACCAGGATGGCCAATCCGTCTCCCTCCATTCCCCGCCAGGGTGTCCAATCCCTCTCCCTGCATTCCCCACCAGGATGTCGAATCCCTCTCCCTGCATTCCCCACCAGGATGTCCAATCCCTCTCCCTCCATTCCCCACCAGGGTGTCCAATCCCTCTGTACCTCCATTCCCCACCAAGATGTCCAATCCCTCTATACTCCCATTCCCCACCAGGATGTCTAATCCCTCTATACCTCCATTCCCCACCAGGGTGTCCAATCCCTCTATACCTCCATTCCCCACCAGGATGTCCAATCCCTCTATACAGCCATTCCCCATCAGGATGTCCAATCCCTCTATAACTCCATTCCCCACCTGGATTTCCAATCCCTCTATACCTCCATTCCCCACCAGGGTGTCCAATCCCTCTATACCTCCATTCCCCACCAGGATGTCCAATCCCTCTCCCTCCATTCCCCACCAGAATGTCCAATCCCTCTCTACCTCCATTCCCCACCAGGATGTCCAATCCCTCGATACCACCATTCCCCACCAAGATGCCCAATCCCTCTATACCTCCATTCCCCACCAGGATGTCCAATCCCTCGAAACCGCCATTCCCCACCAAGATGCCCAATCCCTCTATACCCCCATTCCCCACCAGGATGTCCAATCCCTCTATACCGCCATTCCCCACCAAGATGTCCAATCCCTCTATACCCCCATTCCCCAGCAGGATGTCCAATCCCTCTATACCCCCATTCCCCACCAGGATGTCCAATCCCTCTATACCTCCATTCCCCACCAGGATGGCCAATCCCTCTCCCTCCATTCCCCACCAGGATGTCCAATCCCTCTCCCTGCATTCCCCACCAGGGTGTCCAATCCCTCTCCCTGCATTCCCCACCAGGATGTCCAATCCTTCTCCCTGCATTCCCCACCAGGATGTCCAATCCCTCTCCCTCCATTCCCCACCAGGGTGTCCAATCCCTCTCCCTCCATTCCCCACCAGGATGTCCAATCCCTCTATACCTCCATTCCCCACCAGGATGTCCAATCCCTCTCCCTCCATTCCCCACCAGGATGTCCAATCCCTCTGTACCTCCATTCCCCACCAGGATGTTCAGTCCCTCTCTCCCTCCATTTCCTACCAGGATGTCCAATCCCTCTATACCTCCATTCCCCACCAAGGTGTCCAATCCCTCTATACCTCCATTCCCCACCAGGATGTCCAATCCCTCTCCCTCCATTCCCCACCAGGATGTCGAATCCCTCTATACCTCCATTCCCCACCAGGATGTCCAATCCCTCGATACCGCCATTCCCCGCCAAGATGTCCAATCCCTCTATACCCCCATTCCCCACCAGGATGTCCAATCCCTCTATACCCCCATTCCCCACCAGGATGTCCAATGCCTCTATACCTCCATTCCCCACCAGGATGGCCAATCCCTCTCCCTCCATTCCCCACCAGGGTGTCCAATCCCTCTCCCTGCATTCCCCACCAGGATGTCGAATCTCTCTCCCTGCATTCCCCATCAGGATGTCCAATCCCTCTCCCTCCATTCCCCACCAGGGTGTCCAATCCCTCTCTACCTCCATTCCCCACCAGGATGTCCAATCCCTCTATACTCCCATTCCCCACCAGGATGTCTAATCCCTCTATACCTCCATTCCCCACCAGGGTGTCCAATCCCTCTATACCTCCATTCCCCACCAGGATGTCCAATCCCTCTATACTCCCATTCCCCACCAGGATGTCCAATCCCTCTATAGTCCCATTCCCCACCAGGATGTCCAATCCCTCTATACCTCCGTTCCCCACCAGGATGTCCAATCCCTCTATACCCCCATAACCCACCAGGATGTCCAATCCCTCTATACCCCCATTCCCCACCAGGATGTCCAATCCCTCTATACCCCCATTCCACACCAGGATGTTGAATCCCTCTATACCCCCATTCCCCACCAGGATGTCCAATCCCTCTGTACCTCCATTCCCCACCAGGATGTTCAGACCCTCTCTCCCTCCATTCCCCACCAGGATGTCCAATCCCTCTATACCTCCATTCTCCACCAGGATGGCCAATCCCTCTCCCTCCATTCCCCACCAGGGTGTCCAATCCCTCTCCCTGCATTCCCCACCAGGATGTCCAATCCCTCTTCCTGCATTCCCCACCAGGATGTCCAATCCCTCTCCCTCCATTCCCCACCAGGGTGTCCAATCCCTCTCCCTCCATTCCCCACCAGGATGTCCAATCCCTCTATACCTCCATTCCCCACCAGGATGTCCAATCCCTCTCCCTCCATTCCCCACCAGGATGTCCAATCCCTCTGTACCTCCATTCCCCACCAGGATGTTCAGTCCCTCTCTCCCTCCATTTCCTAACAGGATGTCCAATCCCTCTATACCTCCATTCCCCACCAGGGTGTCCAATCCCTCTATACCTCCATTCCCCACCAGGATGTCCAATCCCTCTCCCTCCATTCCCCACCAGGATGTTGAATCCCTCTATACCTCCATTCCCCACCAGGATGTCCAATCCCTCGATACCGCCATTCCCCGCCAAGATGTCCAATCCCTCTATACCCCCATTCCCCACCAGGATGTCCAATCCCTCTATACCCCCATTCCCCACCAGGATGTCCAATCCCTCTATACCTCCATTCCCCACCAGGATGGCCAATCCCTCTCCCTGCATTCCCCACCAGGATGTCGAATCCCTTTCCCTGCATTCCCCACCAGGGTGTCCAATCCCTCTATACCTCCATTCCCCACCAGGATGTCCAATCCCTCTATACTCCCATTCCCCACCAGGATGTCCAATCCCTCTATAGTCCCATTCCCCACCAGGATGTCCAATCCCTCTATACCTCCGTTCCCCACCAGGATGTCCAATCCCTCTATACCCCCATAACCCACCAGGATGTCCAATCCCTCTATACCCCCATTCCCCACCAGGATGTCCAATCCCTCTATACCCCCATTCCACACCAGGATGTTGAATCCCTCTATACCCCCATTCCCCACCAGGATGTCCAATCCCTCTGTACCTCCATTCCCCACCAGGATGTTCAGACCCTCTCTCCCTCCATTCCCCACCAGGATGTCCAATCCCTCTATACCTCCATTCTCCACCAGGATGGCCAATCCCTCTCCCTCCATTCCCCACCAGGGTGTCCAATCCCTCTCCCTGCATTCCCCACCAGGATGTCCAATCCCTCTTCCTGCATTCCCCACCAGGATGTCCAATCCCTCTCCCTCCATTCCCCACCAGGGTGTCCAATCCCTCTCCCTCCATTCCCCACCAGGATGTCCAATCCCTCTATACCTCCATTCCCCACCAGGATGTCCAATCCCTCTCCCTCCATTCCCCACCAGGATGTCCAATCCCTCTGTACCTCCATTCCCCACCAGGATGTTCAGTCCCTCTCTCCCTCCATTTCCTAACAGGATGTCCAATCCCTCTATACCTCCATTCCCCACCAGGGTGTCCAATCCCTCTATACCTCCATTCCCCACCAGGATGTCCAATCCCTCTCCCTCCATTCCCCACCAGGATGTTGAATCCCTCTATACCTCCATTCCCCACCAGGATGTCCAATCCCTCGATACCGCCATTCCCCGCCAAGATGTCCAATCCCTCTATACCCCCATTCCCCACCAGGATGTCCAATCCCTCTATACCCCCATTCCCCACCAGGATGTCCAATCCCTCTATACCTCCATTCCCCACCAGGATGGCCAATCCCTCTCCCTGCATTCCCCACCAGGATGTCGAATCCCTCTCCCTGCATTCCCCACCAGGATGTCCAATCCCTCTCCCTCCATTCCCCACCAGGGTGTCCAATCCCTCTGTACCTCCATTCCCCACCAGGATGTCCAATCCCTCTATACTCCCATTCCCCACCAGGATGTCTAATCCCTCTATACCTCCATTCCCCACCAGGGTGTCCAATCCCTCTATACCTCCATTCCCCACCAGGATGTCCAATCCCTCTATACTCCCATTCCCCACCAGGATATCCAATCCCTCTATAGTCCCATTCCCCACCAGGATGTCCAATCCCTCTATACCTCCATTCCCCACCAGGATGTCCAATCCCTCTATACCTCCGTTCCCCACCAGGATGTCCAATCCCTCTATACCCCCATAACCCACAAGGATGTCCAATCCTTCTATACCCCCATTCCCCACCAGGATGTCCAATCCCTCTCTACCCCCATTCCCCACCAGGATACCCAATCCCTCTCCCTCCATTCCCCACCAGGATGTCCAATCCCTCTATACCTCCATTCCCCACCAGGATGTCCAATCCCTCTATACACCCATTCCCCACCAGGATGTCCAATCCCTCTATAACTCCATTCCCCACCTGGATTTCCAATCCCTCTATACCTCCATTCCCCACCAGGGTGTCCAATCCCTCTATACCTCCATTCCCCACCAGGATGTCCAATCCCTCTCCCTCCATTCCCCACCAGAATGTCCAATCCCTCTATACCTCCATTCCCCACCAGGATGTCCAATCCCTCGATACCGCCATTCCCCACCAAGATGCCCAATCCCTCTATACCTCCATTCCCCACCAGGATGTCCAATCCCTCGATACCGCCATTCCCCACCAAGATGCCCAATCCCTCTATACCCCCATTCCCCACCAGGATGTCCAATCCCTCTATACCGCCATTCCCCACCAAGATGTCCAATCCCTCTATACCCCCATTCTCCAGCAGGATGTCCAATCCCTCTATACCCCCATTCCCCACCAGGATGTCCAATCCCTCTTTACCTCCATTCCCCACCAGGCTGGCCAATCCCTCTCCCTCCATTCCCCACCAGGATGTCCAATCCCTCTCCCTGCATTCCCCACCAGGATGTCCAATCCCTCTCCCTGCATTCCCCACCAGGATGTCCAATCCCTCTATACCTCCATTCCCCACCAGGATGTCCAATCCCTCTCCCTCCATCCCCCACCAGGATGTCCAATCCCTCGATACTGCCATTCCCCACCAAGATGCCCAATCCCTCTATACCCCCATTCCCCACCAGGATGTCCAATCCCTCTATACCGCCATTCCCCACCAAGATGTCCAATCCCTCTATACCCCCATTCCCCACCAGGATGTCGAATCCCTCTATACCCCCATTACCCACCAGGATGTCCAATCCCTCTATACCTCCATTCCCCACCAGGATGGCCAATCCCTCTCCCTCCATTCCCCACCAGGGTGTCCAATCCCTCTCCCTGCATTCCCCACCAGGATGTCCAATCCCTCTCCCTGCATTCCCCACCAGGATGTCCAATCCCTCTCCCTGCATTCCCCACCAGGATGTCCAATCCCTCTCCCTCCATTCCCCACCAGGGTGTCCAATCCCTCTCCCTCCATTCCCTACCAGGATGTCCAATCCCTGTATACCTGCATTCCCCACCAGGATGTCCAATCCCTCAATACCTCCATTCCCCACCAGGGTGTCCAATCCCTCTCCCTGCATTCCCCACCAGGATGTCCAATCCCTCTATACCGCCATTCCCCACCAAGATGTCCAATCCCTCTATACCCCCATTCCCCACCAGGATGTCCAATCCCTCTATACCCCCATTCCCCACCAGGATGTCCAATCCCTCTATACCTCCATTCCCCACCAGGATGGCCAATCCCTCTCCCTGCATTCGCCACCAGGATGTCCAATCCCTCTCCCTGCATTCCCCACCAGGATGTCCAATCCCTCTCCCTGCATTCCCCACCAGGATGTCCAATCCCTCTCCCTCCATTCCCCACCAGGGTGTCCAATCCCTCTCCCTCCATTCCCTAACAGGATGTCCAATCCCTCTATACCTGCATTCCCCACCAGGATGTCCAATCCCTCAATACCTCCATTCCCCACCAGGGTGTCTAATCCCTCTCCCTGCATTCCCCACCAGGATGTCCTATCCCTCTATACCCCCATTCCCCTCTAGGATGTCCAATCCCTCTATACCTCCATTCCCCACCAGGATGTCCAATCCCTCTATACCTCCATTCCCCACCAGGATGTCCAATCCCTCTATACCCCCATTCCCCACCAGGATGTCCTATCCCTCTATACCCCCATTCCCCACCAGGATGTCCAATCCCTCTATACCTCCATTCCCCACCAGGATGTCCAATCCCTCTATACCCCCATTCCCCACCAGGGTTTCCAATCCCTCTATACCTCCTTTCCCCACCAGGATGTCCAATCCCTCTATACCCCCATTCCACACCAGGGTGTCCAATCCCTCTATACCTCCATTCCCCACCAGGATGTCAAATCCCTCTCCCTCCATTCCCCACAAGGATGTACAATCCCTTTTTAACTCCATTTTCCACCACTTCTTCCTCGAACAGCGGCCTAAACAATCCCCATCCGCCAGCACTCTCATCTGTCCGGCTGAACTTGTCCTCTCTCTCAATAATTCCCCTTTAACATGTCTCACTTCCTCCAAACCAAAGATGTTGCTTTGTGTACCTAGATGGGTCCCAGTTTTACCTGCCCCATTTTGCGATACGTGAAACATTGCTTGATCCAGTCCTACTCCGGCCCCGTCCCACAACTCTTTTATATGTACATCGATGACTGTTTTGGTGCCCCTTCAAGTTGCCGTCTGGACTTGGAAAAATTTATTAATTTCGCTTCCAATTTCCTCCCCTTTATCACCTTCAGATGCTCCATCTCTGACACTTCCCTTTCTTGATCTCTCTATCTCCATTTCTGGGGATAGACTGTCCACGAATATCCATTACAAACCCACTGACTCCCGCAGATACCTCGACTACAGCTCTTCACACCCCACATCCCGTAAGGACTCCATCCCATTCTCCCAGTTCCTTCACCTCCGTCACATCTGTTCTGATGATGCCGCATTCCAAAACGACTCTGCTGACATGTCTTCATTCTTCATTAATCGTGGTTTCCCACTCACTGGGGTCGACAGGGCTCTCAATCGTGTCCGAACATTCTCCCCTTCCTCTGCCCTCATCCCCTCTTCTCCCTCCCAGATGAGGATAGGTTCCCTTGTTCTCACTATTCACCCCACCAGCCTCCGCATTCAAAGAATCATCCTTCGCCAGTTTTGCCAACTCCAGCATGATTCCACCACCAAACACATCTTCCCCTCACTCCCCCTGTCAGCATTCCGCAGGGACCCTTCCCTCCAGGATACCCTGGTCCACTCCCCCATCATCTCCAACTCATCACTCTGTTCCCACGACACCTACCATGCAATCACAGAAGGTGTAACACCTGCCCCTTCACCTCCTCCCTCCTCACCATCTCAGGCCCTAAATATTCTTTTCAAATGAGGCAGCGCTTCACGTGCACCTCCTTCAATCTGGTCTATTGCATTCGCTGCTCCCAGTGTGATCTACTCTAGATTGGAGAGACTAAACACAGACTGGGTGACCGCTTAGCAGACAGCTCCGGTCTGTCCGCAAGCAGGACCCAGACCTTCCTGTCGCTGCCATTTCAGCTCACCGCCCTGCTCTCACATCCACATGTCCGTCCTTGGCCTGCTGCAATGTTCCAGTGAAGCCCAACGCAAACTGGAGGAACAGCACCTCATCTTCCAATTAGGCACGTTACAGCCTTGTAGACTTTTTCTTTTAATTTTAGAGTACCCGATTCATTTTTTTTCCAATTAAGGGGCGATTTAGAGTGGCCTATTCACCTACCATGCACATCTTTGTGTTGTGGGGGCGAAACACGGGGAGAATGTGCAAACTCCACATGGACAGTGACCCAGAGCCGGGATTGAAACTGGTTCCTTGGCGCCGTGAGGCAGCAGGGCTAACCCACTGCGCCACCGTGCTGCCTTACAGCCTTCTAGACTTTACATTGAGTTCAACAACTTCAGACTGTGAACTCACTCCTCCACCTTCACCCCATTTTTATTCCCATCAATCTGTTTAAATTTCTTCCATCGATCTGTTTTTCCCTCACCATTGCCCCCGACCTCCTCCCACTCCACTTGGGCAATCTGTTTTTTGTTGCCCTTTAACACACTGCTCACCTTTGTTCTGCCATTTGGTACCATCATACCGGTACCAAAGAAGAACCAGGCAACATGCCTCAAGGACTACCGCCCGGTGGCCCTGATGTCAGTCGTAATGAAGTGCTTCGAGAGGCTGATCATGAAGCGCATCACCTCCATACTCCCGGAACGCCTTAACCCACTTCAATTCGCATACCGTCGCAACCGGTCCACATCAGACGCCATTTCCCTGGCCCTACACTCATCCCTAGAGCATCTCGAAAACAAGGACTCCGACATCAGACTCCTATTTATTGACTACAGCTCCGCCTTCAACACCATAATCCCAGCCAAGCTCATATCAAAGCTCCAAAACCTAGGACTTGGCTCCCCACTCTGCAACTGGATCCTCGATTTTCTGACCAACAGACCACAATCAGTAAGAATGAACACCAACACCTCCTCCACAATAGTCCTCAATACCGGTGCCCCGCAAGGCTGCGCACTTAGCCCCCTACTCTACTCCCTGTACACACACGACTATGTGGCAAAACTTGGTTCCAACACCATTTACAAGTTTGCTGACGATACGACCATAGTGGGCCGGATCTCGAATAACGAAGAGTCCGAATACAGGAGGGAGCTAGAAACCTAGTGGAGTGGTGTAACGACAACAATCTCTCCCTCAATGCCAGCAAAACTAAAGAGCTGGTCATCGACTTCAGGAAGCAAAGTACTGTATACACCCCTGTCAGCATCAACGGGGCTGAGGTGGAGATGGTTAGCAGTTTCAAATTCCTAGGGGTGCACATCACCAAAAATCTGTCCTGGTCCACTCACGTCGACGCTATCACCAAGAAAGCACAACAGCGCCTATACTTCCTCAGGAAACTAAGGAAATTCGGCATGTCCACATTAACCCTTACCAACTTTTACAGATGCACTATAGAAAGCATCCTATTGGGCTGCAGCACAGCCTGGTATGGCAACTGCTCGGCCCAGGACCGCAAGGAACTTCAGAGAGTCGTGAATACCGCCCAGTCCATCACACAAACCTGCCCCCCATCCATTGACTGCATCTACACCTCCTGCTGCCGGGGGAAAGCGGGAAGCATAATCAAGGATCCCTCCTACCCGGCTTACTCACTCTTCCAACTTCTTCCATCGGGCAGGAGATACAGAAGTCTGAGAACACGCACGAACAGACTCAAAAACAGTTTCTTCCCCACTGTCACCAGACTCCTGAATGACCCTCTTATTGACTGACCTCATTAACACTACACCCTGTATGCTTCATCCGATGCCAATGCTAATGCAGTTACATTGTACACCTTGTGTTGCCTATTATGTATTTTTTTGTATTTTCTTGAATTTTTTTTAATTCCCTTTTCTTCCCATGTACATTCACGCATTCTGATCACTTTATGTACCACTATCACCCCTTTCTTAGCCTTAATCACCCCCATTTACATTCCTTTCATCTTCTGTACTCGACATCTTTGTCAATCTCCACCAATCGCTCACCCCTTATCCAGTCCCCCCCCCACGACAATATCAGACCCCCTTTTCCAGTTCTCGCCAGCTTTGACAAAGAGACATCCCGACTCGAAACGAGATTGTCCAGCATTTCCTGCTTTTGTTTGAGATTCCAGCATCAGCTTCTATCTGACAATCCATTGCAGCGCTGAGAGAGTTTGAAGTCTATTTTCCTGATGAAATGTAACACCAAGGCCCTTCCTGTCCTCTCAAGAGGGTGTAAGCCATCTCACTGAAAATCTCACATTTTCATCGTAACTTTCAAGCATGCCTCCCGCTGGGTGGGATTCTCCGCTTCCCGATGCCCATTTTGTAATCGCCGATCAGGCGGACAATCCCTGTTTACGACCTAATTGGCAGCGGTGTCTGTTTTCGGCTGATCTTCCCCCATCCTCGAGGAGTACGCCGCCCGCTGCTGAAACGGCCTCAGGATGTTGCCTAAAGGCCCCCCGCCCTGATGCTCCGCCCCCGATGGGCGGAGTTCCTGATGGTACGGGACACATGTTCTCTCAGCGTTTGTGAACCTGGCGTGACGGCTGCGGACTGTGACACAGTCGGGGTGGGGGGGGGGGGGGTGTTCTCTGCTCTATCCGGGTAGCTTCGATGTGTAGTGTTGATCAGACAACGAGTCTTGTAAACCAACAAAACTATTTAATTTAACACTACTAACTGGATTCAACTCCTATTCCAAAGAAACAACCAGTTGATTGATCAAACATAAACTGTACTGACTATCTACATGTACCTCACTAACATAATCAACTACTCTCTTGCTCCCTCACTATCTTCAGTCCTTCTAGCCAGCTCCTGCTCCTACCACCTACTCCAACCTTCTGTCCCACAAGGCTCTGCATCATCTCTTCTATACTTCTGAGACTAGCTCCCTCTAATGGCTCTCTGTGTACATTTTATTAACCCTTACTTTACTGGCATGTATAATAATACCACAGGGGGAGCCGTGCAGCTGGCCGAGGGGGCTTCGGCGAGGGCTGGGGGGACTGGTGGCGGGTGGCATGGGGGAGTCCAGGGGTACATTATCTGGCAGGCGGGTCCGCGGGCAGCCGGCGCCATGTTGTATGGCATGACCCCTGAAGGTCGTCGCCATGTCGGCTATGGACCATCAATTCGCCAGGCGTTTACATCGGGAAGGCTGTGCATTTTGTGTGGCGCGGCTGCTAGTTCCTCACCAGCTGGAGGATCGGTGCTGGGGCCTCGCCGATTCTTTCCTCGTAAAACCAGACACTTCCTCCGGACGTAGCCTGAAAATCGGAGAATCCAGCCCTATGTCTTTCCCCAGCTTTCCATTCCAAATCTCATGAGAGTTTTACGGTTTCTATATTCACAGAATGTTCCTTGTGTTATATATATAAGCAAACCAGATAACATGAAGGTATATCAGATGAGTATTATTTAAAATTACCAGAATACTCGGATAGACACAAATCCAAGGTTTTGGACATTTCACAGCTTGGCAAAGATTTTGCAGAATCACAGAATTGCTATGGGGCACAGGGAGGCCATTCGCCCGGCATGTCTGTACCAGCTCCCCGAAGGAGCATTGTAACTTTGTGCCATTCTCGTGCCTTTCACCCCATAACCCTGCACAATGTTTCTATTCAAGTAATCATCTAATTCCCTCTTGAATGACTGGCTTGAATCTGCCTCCTAGAAATAAATGGAACATTTCACCCTCAGGATCTGGTTGGTCGGAGCTATGAACTTTGATTCCTTTGTTCTACAATAAACTCTGGAAACGGAGAAATACATCACGATATGGAATTGTTCGGATGTCCACTGGGTGTGAGAGGGTGTAGACGACCTGATTTAGTGGGTGGTGGAGATTGGGTCTGGCTTTTGTCATCTGGGGCAGAGCCTGATGAAGGTGATGACGGGGGTAGTAGGTGCAGAGGTTTTTAAATTATTTAGGAAGTTAACTGTGACATACATTTGTGGCGTCGCTGATACAGCTCAGCCTTCACAACTGGTGCCAATGGAAGAGTCAGGCTGATGCCTTTTCGGAACAGAAGCGGAACTTTTAACCTCCTCGCTCTTGAACTTCCCGAATTCCATTCCCGCCTACAGTGTGCTGAATCACACGGCAGATCTGCCTCCGGGTCTATTTATCCCTGACAGCCAGAAAAATCCCCCTTCTTGGGTGGCCTCCACCACTGGCAGCTGGTTTAGAAAGGGCACCTGAATGTGCTCAGGCTAGCATGGACAAGATAGGTTGAATGGTCTCCTTCTGTGCTGGAACTTTTCTTTGATTTTATGATTATGGACGGAGTGAAGGGAGGGGTCAATCGGACTGGAGGCTGTGGATGAACATTCAGGGACATTGGGCAGTGTAAGTGACTGTGCAAGTTTCCTGCTGTGACTAGCAGCTCATCGTCATTGTGCTGGGTGGCAGGAATGGTGATGGTCGATCAGCTGTAGGATGGCCATGAGATTGAGGCAGAATAGAGGGTCAAGGGATGCATGGACTGTCTCTTTCTCACCCTCCCCCCCCCCCCTTCCCAGATAAGAGATGGGGCAGGATTCTCCGATCGCCGACGCTGAAATCCGTTCAGTGATTAGCTGGAGAATCCACTTTACGCTGGAATCGAGGGCAGCGCCATTTTTGCAATGCTCCCCCCTCAAAAATGGTGTACACCACGCCATGGGCACGGCCTCAGAGGTCAACTGAGGCCCTCCCCTGATTCTCAGCCCCTGATGGGCCCAGTCCCTGACGGCGTGGGGCGCGTGTCCTCACAACTTTCGAAGGCCTCGCGTGGTGGCTGCGAACTGAAGCCAGCGCTGCCACAGTCGGGGAGGAGCCCTTCCGCTGGTGGGGGGGGGGGGGCTTCAGCGAGGGTTACGGGGGCTGGTGGGGGGTGGTAAGGGAGTGGCAAGGGGGATTACAGGGGGGCAGGTTTTGGTAGTCCGCCGCAATGCGCATGCGCAGCCACAGACCAGGCCAATCTGCGGCCTTATCCACAGAATCAATTAATGTCACAACAGCCGTAAAATTGACTTGAGGTTTCCAGCCACATGGTGATATGCCTGTAGACAATATTGTATATAGTTGGTGGTGCAACCTCCAACCAGCAGGTGGCGATACAGATCTACGATGTGGTCTTGAGACATCGATCATGTGACATCGGACTCTTATCAGATGGTTGTAAGGTGTAACATGTCAGGGTAGTTCCAGGAGAGTCCAATTATTGTTACTTAACCACATGTACATCAATAAATCATCATTCTAGTGAAGTCACCAGCAGTTCACTGCAGAGACAAGAACACAATACACCCTTCATTTATAAACCATGGGAAGTGTGGCCACTCCCTTTACATAAATTTCCACTGTAAAATTCCACAATAAAAAAAGGATATCAATCATTTGTATTGTGGAATAATCAATTATTTGGGACACCGATACTTGGTATAGGGATTTGAGAGGTGGAGATTGTCCTTTAATTGTCGGCAGGTTTCCAATGAGGTGACTTTATTTGGAAGCAGCTTCCTCTTGTCCGGACAGGATATCGGCGCAGGCGACTGAGCATTGTGTCTGTGTATTAACCCACCCCCAACATCTGAACGATACTGTGTAGGCGCAAATAAATAAGAGGCAAGACATTCACAACAAAATAACAGGACATAACCAATTGACGATATCTTTACTGATATTCTCATTTTGAAAGTTATTTGAGTTAAAAGCGGAAGGGAACTGCTGAAGCGAGAATGAAAGAATATGTGACAATTAATTTGCTTCAATGAATCAAGCAAGGTGATTGGTTAATGTGTCCATAGGCTGATGGTAAAATCACACAGTTATCATGCTCAGACTCTACGTTAATGACACTGCATCGTTTCCATTAACACCTACCCAACTGTTCTCTTTTGCTAATTCTATGCTATTTGATTATTAATCATGAATCATTTCTCCTGATCAGTAAACTGATTACTACAATCAGCTCATTAAATTTAAACACAGTTGTGGTTACTTATGAAGCAGTCACACGTTACTGCATTGAGTTCTGGCAATACATTGTCAAACCAGCTCAGTTTCATTTTGCATCCATTATTTTTTTATTCATTTTGAAGCAATATTTGCAATCTAATCTAATTTTTTTACTTGCATTTGTTGCAACAATGACATTTATCATTAAAGTCCATTCCTTTAGGACAAACCATAATGTGGCTTTCTCCACAAGCGCAGTTGTAAAATTTATGCGAATGACTTGGGAATGAATAGAACCCATTGGGTGTTTCATGGCACCAATCTCTGACTTCCACTGTGTTGCTTTTTGTGAATGACAATGAAAGAAATGATTTTCTCCCATCTCCTGTAAAACAAAATGTAAAGAATATTTCAATGATCTGGTTTTAATCAAAGATTTCCATTCTGCACAAATAATTAAACTGAAAATTAAACTGTACGAGAATCCAAATTTAAGCCTCATGTTGATATAAGGAAGTTCTTCTTCACAAGAAATCGTGCTGAGCCCACACCTTGAGCTCACAAAGTGCCCCCCGGAGCCGAGAAAGGACATTGACCTGCAGTGCGAGAAAGATTGTGGAAATGATTGAAACCATGGACGCTGAAGAAAAATTTGGGGACTCTCTGAACGAGTTGATGAAAGCTTTAGAAACAGATGTTCAAAGTGTGCCGGAAAAACCATTGAACACTCTGCAATGGGAGGTAGAGTGGAAAGTGGAACAAATCATTGACCAGATCTGGAAAATGTGGCAAAGATGTGCTATACAGAATATTACTTCGTCATTTTATCAGCTGGTCATTTATATATAAAATATATGTGCCTTTTTGTGAACAATTGACACAAGTTTAAAGTAAGAACCATACAGCACAGGAACAGGTCCTTCGGCCCTCCAAGCCTGTACCGGTCATGATACCAACTTTGACCAAAACCATCAGCACTTCCTTGTGCCGTATCCCTCTATACCCATCCTATCCGTGTATTTGTCGAAATGCCTTTTGAACGGCGTTAATACATCTGCTTCCACAACCTCCCCTGGCAACGCGTTCCAGGCCACTCACAATCCTCTGCGTAAAAAACCTGCCTCACACGTCTCCTCTAAATTTTGCCCCACGGACCTTAAACTTATGCCCCCTGGTCAATGACCGCTCCACCCTGGGAAAGGGTGCCTGCCCATCCACTCTATCCATGCCCCTCATAATCTTGTTGACCTTCGTTGTTCTAATGAAAACAGTCTGAGTCTATTCAGCCTCTCTGCATAGCTAACACCCTCCAGACCAGGCAACATCCTGGTAAACCTCCTCTGCACCCTCTCCAAAACATCCACATGCTTCCGGTAGTGTGGCGACCAGAATTGTGCGCAATATTCCGACTGTAGCCTTGCCAAGGTTCTCTACAACTGCAGCATGACTTGCCAGTTTTTATACTCGATGCCCCGTCCAATGAAGGCAAGCATTCCGTATGCTTTCTTGACTACCTTGTCCATTTGTGTTGCCACTCTCAAAGATCTGTGGACCTGCACTCCCAAATCTCTCTGACTTTCTATATTCCGAAGAGCTTTGCCATTTACGGTATATTTTCCCTCTATGTTAGACCTACCATAATGCATTACCTTACATATGCCCGGATTAAACTCCATTTGCCATTTCTCTGCCCAAGTCTCCAACCTATCTACGTACTGCGGTATCCTCTGACAATCTTCAACACTATCAGCCAATCTACCTCGGTGTCACCCGCGAACTGCTAATTTGCCTCTGTGAAGTCACATTCTATTCTATGAAACACAAAGGGCGGGATTCTCTAATAATGGGGCTCTGTCCCCACGCCAGCGTGAAAAGCGGCGCCAACCACTCCGCCGTCAGCGGACCCTGATAATGGGGAATGCTCCCCTTACTAGGTGGCTAGATTGACGCCGGAGTGGTCCCCGCAGCTCCAGCCGGCGCAGAACATCCCGGGTTATTTCCGCGCATGCGCACTATGGCCGGTGTATTTCCGCGCATGTGCGGGTTTCTCTTCTCCGCGCTGGCTGCCGGGCAATATGGCGGAGCCCTACAGGGGCCCGGCGCAGAGTAAAGTAGGCCCTCACGGAACCAGCCCGCCCAGCGATCGGTAGGCCCCAATCCTGGGCCAGGCCACCGTGGGGGCCCCACCCGGGGTCGGATCCCCCCGCCCCCCTTCCAGGACGGCCCCCGCACACTCACCTTCCAGGACCCGCCGGTGTAGGTTACTCAGGACTCGGCCAGCCAAACTCGTCGGCCACTCAGCCCATCGACGCCTGGAGAATCGCCGGGGGTGGCTGCTGTCAACGGCCCCCGACCGGCGTGGCAGGAATCCCACGGGTGCCCAAGAATCGGTGCCAGAGAATGGGGAAGCCGCCGCCGGATCGAAGAATCCCAGACAAAGCACACTCCCCCCTCATCTATTCGTAATGCAAATTTAGGGGTTAAGGTCCTGAGTTTCGAACCCACAGACGAGAGGAATTGGCAGTGGGAACTAAATTAACCCTGAGACGTACTTTTCAGAACCCCAGTGCTGGTGTTTCTGGAGTCACCCTGCCGGAGTGCGAACAAAATGTCCACTTTCAAAGCAAGGATCTGTTTGGAATAGAGTGAAATAACTTGGAGCATTTCTCAGAGCCGACACCTTGAGGGATTGAAGGGTGGCTGGGTGTTTCGAGGTAGAAATCTGACCAAAAGCTCAGAAACCTGAAATTTAAAAGTTTGTGGCCCACAATCTTGAAATTGAATTGGGAAGAACTGAAGATCAGCATGAAACCAGAGACTGTCAAAACCAAGATTGTAAAAGTACAGCTGACAGCAGAAGAAACTGGAGCTAGGATTCCAGTTGGATCGGAAGCCCCAGTAACAGATGACCATGAGGTAATCAACAACCCCTGATCCAATGTAAGCTTCAATCTGGTCATTCTCACAGGCAAGGGAGAGATAGAAGGGAGATAGATGAAGTCGGGACAGTCTGGGGAGAAAAAGAGAATAATGAAGGAAGGACTGAAGAGTCCCCAAATTTTAAAAGAGGAACTCAGAGGAGAGACCATTAGAAGGCGCCCTGTGTGTTTTCAATGTGGGGAAGCAGGACATGGAAAAGAAAGTTGCTGGTGTGTAAGGTAACCCACAGGGAATGCAGTAGAAAAAGCCAAGCCTGTGGCCAGGGGAATGGTCAGCTTGTGTTCATACATGGCTGATGGCCGGCGTCACAACCCAGAGTTTGTGTTTGAGGGTAAAATGACTCCGAAAAGAGACGGAAAAGGGATCTTGCATTCTCTGACACACTGTCTGCCAGAAAACCTTACTGCAGTGGGAGAGTAAAGAATTCCTACCTCAGAGCAGAGTAAATTACAGTGAATTCTAGAGTATTGATCAAGAGACTCAGAGAAGAGGGTGTGGAGAATTTATTTGGGGGCATCACAGGCTGGGCCAGCACTTAGTGCCATTGAGCTGTGTGTCTTGCTGGGCCATTTCAGAGAGGATTTGGGCATTGTGGGTATGGAGTCACATGGAGACCAGTCTGACACAGGTGAAGATTTTGGCATTGTGGATATGGAGTCACATGGAGACCAGTCTGACACAGGTGAAGATTTTGGCATTGTGGATATGGAGTCACATGGAGACCAGTCTGACACAGGTGAAGATTTTGGCATTGTGGGTATGGAGTCACATGGAGACCACTCCAACACAGGTGAAGATTTTGGCATTGTGGATATGGAGTCACATGGAGACCAGTCTGACACAGGTGAAGATTTTGGCATTGTGGATATGGAGTCACATGGAGACCAGTCCAACACAGGTGAAGATTTTGGCATTGTGGATATGGAGTCACATGGAGACCAGTCTGACACAGGTGAAGATTTTGGCATTGTGGGTATGGAGTCACATGGAGACCAGTCTGACACAGGTGAAGATTTTGGCATTGTGGGTATGGAGTCACATGGAGACCACTCCAACACAGGTGAAGATTTTGGCATTGTGGATATGGAGTCACATGGAGACCAGTCTGCCACAGGTGAAGATTTTGGCATTGTGGGTATGGAGTCACATGGAGACCACTCCAACACAGGTGCAGATTTACTTCTTAACAGACATCAGCGAACCACATGGGCCTTTTTTTGATATTCGACAATGATTTCAGAGTTAACTTCATACTTTTCATTCCAGATTTCTTTCAATGAATTTAATCTTCACCATCTGCCATGGAGGAAATCAATCCCGGGTCCCCGGTGTAGTGATATGCATCACTGTACATACACAAGGGGTTAAGATAAATACACTACAACTAAGCAGCCACTAGAGGGAGCACCAGAGATGTATAAATACATTGACAAACAGGAAGTCAGCCTCTGTCTCTTCACAGGAACAGCAGCTGGTGAGCAGGACACAGACAGGCAGCTCAGATGTAACATAGTGTAAACGCTGGAGAGAGAACAAACTCATAGAAAGAAAGCATCTACTTCAACTGTAAGACTACGAGCTTTATTCAGACACAAGGAATAATACATGGTACCAGGTCCAGGTGACTTCAGAACACTTACTAGAAAAGTTACACAAGATGCAGACAAAGCACGATTGAAAACAGAAGAAAACTCGGACGTGGGGAGATTTTGCTGAGTCAATGCAACTCATTGGAACTCCACCGCAGCGGAAAACAACTGGTAATTTATTCATAGATGGAAAATCGTGAAACAAATGTTCGAACTGTATATCGTAGCTAATGAGTTGAGCGTGGCCTCAGAAGAAATGAAAACAGCACTTCTCCTAGCAGGACATGAAGCTAGAGAAATCTATAACTGCTTTAATTAATTGAAAGGTGAAGACAACAAGAAATTAGAAGTAATACTTAAAAAAAATTGAAGAATACTGTAACACCAGTAACAATGCTGCTTAAAACATTCAATGCTCAGAGACCAAATTGCACAGGGGATGAGTGATGTGAAACTCAAAAAATCATCAGAACAGAAAGGTTTAATGCTGGAAATTGCGATTGACAAGTGCGGATTGCAAGAAAAAAATAACTTTAAGTTTTTAACAAGAAAAAAACGGCAGAAAAGCTCTTTTCCACGGGTCTGAAGAAGTTAAAATGGTGTCTGAGCACATTTTAAACTCCCCGGAGAACAAAACCCACAAATCTGGGTCTGCACATGCGCAGGAAACGGCAACTGCACATGCACAATTGAAAAACGGTGCTTTGGGCGCAAATCGTTCTGCGCATGCGCAATCTGCACATGCGCAGTCGAACAAAAAGAGCGCACAGCTCGAAGAGGGATCTGGGCATGCAGAAGCCGCCCGTGCGCAGTTTGCGAAAAAGAGCACAGTAAAGGAAAAGTGATTTGCACATGCGTAATCCATTCTTACACTGTATGTCACGAGCGACACTACGTCAGAGGCCCCGGACCCAAAGGGGAAATGTCCGAAAATTGAAAAAAAAGTTTTAAAGCTACAAAACACAATTTTTTCACCTCGAAAGACAGAACAATGCCTGAACTTCTACCGGCAGTTGAAAACAACCTCCGCAGCACCCTGGAACAAGCGGTTTGCACCACTCAAAGTGAAGAGCACAATGACAAATCCAAAACCAAAGAAGATGATTTGTTCATTGAACATGAAGAGCACGATGACAAATCCGAAACAAATAAAGATGATTGTTTCTTGAAGAATACTACTCAGACATGGCTGAGTTATTTGGTTATGATGATCATAAAAGCATCAGCGCCACGGTTGAAAAGCTCAACACGACTCTACTCATGGTAGATGAATCCAATACCATGATGCAATGGCAGATCGTCGATACATTGGATGACAGCAACCAGTTAAATACCCAAGAAGAAAACGATGCCACACAGCGAGTATTGAACGACTCCATTGGGAGAGTACAGATCGACTCCACAGAGAGACCACTGCATGACTCCACACAGAGAGCGATGAAAGACTCCACAGAGAGCTCGTTGACAGACTCCACAATGGAAGCAACTCAAGACTGGTGGATTGGAAATTAGCAAACGTGACGCCACTGTTTAAAAAAGGAGGTAGGCAGAAAGCAGGAAATTATAGGCCAGTGAGTTTAACTTCGGTAATAGGGAAGATGCTGGAATCTATCATCAAGGAAGAAATTGCGAGGCATCTGGATAGAAATTGTCCCATTGGGCAGACGCAGCATGGGTTCGTAAAAGGCAGGTCATGCCTAACTAATTTAGTGGAATTTTTTGAGGACATTACCAGTGCAGTAGATAACGGGGAGCCGATGGATGTGGTATATCTGGATTTCCAGAAAGCCTTTGACAAGGTGCCCCACAAAAGGTTGCTGCATAAGATAAAGATGCATGGCATTAAGGGTAAAGTAGTAGCATGGATAGAGGATTGGTTAATTAATAGAAAGCAAAGAGTTGGGATAAATGGGTGTTTCTCTGGTTGGCAATCAGTAGCTAGTGGTGTCCCTCAGGGATCCGTGTTGGGCCCACAATTGTTCAAAATTTACATTGATGATTTGGAGTTGGGGACCAAGGGCAATGTGTCCAAGTTTGCAGATGACACTAAGATGAGTGGTAAAGCGAAAAGTGCAGAGGATACTGGAAGTCTGCAGAGGGATTTGGATAGGTTAAGTGAATGGGCTCGGGTCTGGCAGATGGAATACAATGTTGACAAATGTGAGGTTATCCATTTTGGTAGGAATAACAGCAAACGGGATTATTATTTAAACGATAAAATATTAAAGCATGCCGCTGTTCAGAGAGACTTGGGTGTGCTAGTGCATGAGTCACAGAAGGTTGGTTTACATGTGCAACAGGTGATTAAGAAGGCAAATGGAATTTTGTCCTTCATTGCTAGAGGGATGGAGTTTAAGACTAGGGAGGTTATGTTGCAATTGTATAAGGTGTTAGTGCGGCCACACCTGGAGTATTGTGTTCAGTTTTGGTCTGCTTACTTGAGAAAGGACGTACTGGCGCTGGAGGGTGTGCAGAGGAGATTCACTAGGTTAATCCCAGAGCTGAAGGGGTTGGATTATGAGGAGAGGTTGAGTAGACTGGGACTGTACTCGTTGGAATTTAGAAGGATGAGGGGGGATCTTATAGAAACATTTAAAATTATGAAGGGAATAGATAGGATAGATGCGGGCAGGTTGTTTCCACTGGCGGGTGACAGCAGAACTAGGGGGCATAGCCTCAAAATAAGGGGAAGTAGATTTAGGACTGAGTTTAGGAGGAACTTCTTCACCCAAAGGGTTGTGAATCTATGGAATTCCTTGCCCAGTGAAGCAGTTGAGGCTCCTTCATTATAAGTTTTTAAGGTAAAGATAGATAGTTTTTTGAAGAATAAAGGGATTAAGGGTTATGGTGTTTAGGCCGGAAAGTGGAGCTGAGTCTACAAAAGATCAGCCATGATCTAATTGAATGGCGGAGCAGGCTCGAGGGGCCAGATGGCCTACTCCTGCTCCTAGTTCTTAGGTTCTTATGTTCTTATGTTCTTTAAGACTCCATAGCGAAATCCATGCATGAACAAGACCATGTAGGTCTATCAACCTTATCTGAGCATCCAGCAGCATACTATGAAAGTCTACCAAGCTCACGTGAACAACAAAAAGACTATGAACGTCTCCCCAGCTCATTTAACCAATAAGAAGACACTGAATGTCTACCCACTGTATGTGAGACAAGTGACAAAGAAATCACAATTCCCATACAAGATGTGCAAGATCACAGCGAGACTGACAGATCTCAGCTTGTATGTACAGAAGCACTCAACAAAGTGAAACTACTCTTGAGTCCAGTGAGACCACGTCTTCACCATGGCGGAGGCGGAAGAGACCCCCTCCCCTGCGCATGCACCGGTATGACTTCAACAGCCGCTGATGCTCTGGCGCATGCTCGGACTTACGCCGGCCGGCAAAGTCATTTCAGCCCCGGCTGGCGTGGCGCCAAAGGCCGTTCACGCCAGCCGGCGGAGCAGGAACCACTCCGGCGTGGACTTAGCCCCTCAATGTGAGGGCTTGGCCCCTAAAGGTGCGGTGACTTCCGCACCTTTGGGGCAGCCCGACGCCGGAGTGGTTCACGCCACTCCAAAACGCCGGGACCCCCGCCCCGCCAGGTAGGGGAGAATCCCGGCCCAGATACCACAAAGGACACTGACACAAATAATTTTGAGAATGACTCGAATTATCCACATGGAACAGTAATTGAGTGCAACAAGAAAAACAAAAACCACAAGAAGCACAACAGAAACAAGAATAACAGCAGCAACACAAACATCAAGAGGCACTACAAACTACAAGCACAACAACAAAAATTACAAGAACAACAACAAAATCAACAACAAGAAGCATAACAAAGGCAACAACAGCAACAACAAGCACGACAAAAACAACAAGGACAACAGCGGAAACAACAAAGACAGAAACGACAAAGACAACAATGAAACAACAACTTGCACGACATGGTACAACTCTGCACATAAAGGACAATGTAACAGCACAGTTCAAAACAACGGCAAGAGTACAAACATACCACAGCATGACAACGAATCTCACAAATTCACATTTGCTCCACTAGAAACATGCAAACCAGCTTTCAAGGCAGATGACATACAGAATCAATACCACAAACTCAGAAAAAAGACCAGGTCAGACAACAACGTTGACATACAGAATCAATACCGCAAGCACATGAAAAAGTCCAGGTCAGACAACAAAGATGACATACAGAATCGCTACCACAAGCATAGAAAGAAACAAGTCTAAATCAGACAACAAAGTGATTTGACTATTTGAAAACCTCATGATGACTTCTTGGTTACTTAAACACAAGAACACTGACGATGTTCACAAGAAATGACAACATCAACATCACCACTTCAACAACAGAAGAAGAAAGCAACTCAACCGAACAAATTCATAAAGTTTGGACTCATACATTTTTTAAATTAAGATTGGGCTCATAAATATTAATTGGCTTTGTATAATCATCAATATCATCACAACTTGTACACATCATCATACCTGTGTTGTACAATTTTCTTCAACAAAGTACAGAAAATATGTAAAAAGAAAAAAGGGAGGATGTAATGATATGCATCACTGTGTATACACAAGGGGTTCAGGTAAATACCCAACAACTACGTAACCACTAGAGGGAGCACCAGAGATGTATAAATACATAGACAAACAGGAAGTCAGCCTCTCTCTCTTCACAAGAATGGCAACTGGTGAGCAGGACCCAGACAGGCAGCTCTGATGTGACAGTTTCAGAGCTGGAAAGAGAACAAACTCATCGAAATAAAGCATCTACTTCAACTGCAAGACTACGAACTTTATTCAGACACAAGGAATAATACACCCAGAGTTCCCCCCTGAATTTCTGGACTGGTAATACAATGCCCGTGCCCCACTGCCTAATCTACAGGTTGAGGTTGTTACAGGATGAGTAAGAATGAGCGGAACTTTCTGTTTCCTGCATAGGGCGTCGGCGGAGACGCAAGAACCGGGGGCAGCTCTCCCTGTAGGCAGGGTTCTCACCGTCACATTGCTGAGGTGGCGGGGGTTGGGGGGGTGTGGAAAATGTTGTCTACACCGGGCAATCTGAGATTGTTGCGTCCCAGTCTCCGATAAGAGGCTAATAATTTCCCCATCCCCACGTACACAGAGAACCCCCGCTCCACGCAATAAGGAGCCCATCCTCCCTCCTTGCCACAGAGAAGGTAACCACTCCCTCCGTGGAGCTCACCAGAGGCCCCACTAGGCACCGCCCCGTGACACTGTTCCTAAGCAAGCAAAGAGACACTGAGGAAGACGTTTCATTTAGCTGCAGAGCTACAGGAGAATACAGAAGGAGCAGAGCCTCCACCTGGGAGCAAGAGAATTCCAGAGAACTCACCCTCCTGTGGCTTTGTACAAGAGCAGAGAGCAAGTGGACTCTTTGGTCCAGGTGCTGGGTTATTGAGTGGAGATTATTGACCAGGCGCTGGGTTATTGAGTGGAGATTATTGACCAGGGGCTGGGTTATTGAGTGGAGATTATTGACCAGGGGCTGGGTTATTGAGTGGAGATTATTGGCCAAGGTCTGGGTTATTGAGTGGAGATTATTGGCCAGGGTCTGGGTTATTGAGTGGAGATTATTGACCAGGGGCTGGGTTATTGAGTGGAGATTATTGACCAGGAGCTGGTTTATTGAATGGGGGGGGGGGGGGGGTGGTTATTGAACCAGGCGCTGGGTTATTGAGTGGAGGTTATTGACCAGGGGCTGGGTTATTCAATGGGAGATTATTGGCCAGGGTCTGGGTTATTGAGTGGAGATTATTGACCAGGGGCTGGGTTATTGAGTGGAGATTATTGGCCAGGGTCTGGGTTATTGGGTGGAGATTATTGACCAGGGGCTGGGTTATTGAGTGGAGATTATTGACCAGGGGCTGGGTTATTCAATGGGAGATTATTGGCCAGGGTCTGGGTTATTGAGTGGAGATTATTGGCCAGGGTCTGGGTTATTGAGTGGAGATTATTGGCCAGGGTCTGGGTTATTGAGTGGAGATTATTGGCCAGGGTCTGGGTTATTGAGTGGAGATTATTGACCAGGAGCTGGTTTATTGAATGGGGGGGGGGGGGGGGTGGTTATTGAACCAGGCGCTGGGTTATTGAGTGGAGGTTATTGACCAGGGGCTGGGTTATTCAATGGGAGATTATTGGCCAGGGTCTGGGTTATTGGGTGGAGATTATTGACCAGGGGCTGGGTTATTGAGTGGAGATTATTGACCAGGGGCTGGGTTATTCAATGGGAGATTATTGGCCAGGGTCTGGGTTATTGAGTGGAGATTATTGGCCAGGGTCTGGGTTATTGAGTGGAGATTATTGGCCAGGGTCTGGGTTATTGAGTGGAGATTATTGACCAGAGGCTGGGTTATTGAGTGGAAATTATTTACCAGGGGCTGGGTTACTGAATGGGGGTGGGGGGGGGGGGGGGGGTGAGGGGGGGGGGGTGGGGGGAGGTGGGTTATCAATCAGGGGCTGGGTATTTAAGTGGGAGACTATTGACCAGGGGCTGGGTTACTGAATGGGGGGGGGGGGGTTTAGGGATGGGGGGGGGGGGGGGGGGGGGGGGGGGGGGTTATTAACCAGGGGCTGGGTTATTAAGTGGGAGATTATTCACCCAGGATTTGGTAACATTACACAGTCCCCATTAAGAAACTAGCAATTTGCCATTAACTTTGGGAAATACTTTTCAGTTATGATATTATTGGAAGTAAAATGACAAAGTTTACAGTAATTTGGGAAGCAAAGAAGGTGAGCTGATTGTTGTTTCGAAGTTTATTTCCAGTATAAGTCAGGCATGGAGAGGTGCTGTGCTGAGACATGACAATGTCACCCCTGAGTATGTGGTTACAGTGGGGAGAGTTTATAGAGGCAGCGTGCAATCTAAATGTGGACATCAGATCTTAAATAGAAAATGCAGGCTCAAATATGACAGCAGGAAGTGATGTTTTGTAGACAGGAAGTACATGTACACATTAGGGGCTGGATTTTCTGCCCCGCCGCGCCACTGTTCTGCATCGACCCACCGGCGGAATTGTCCGTTACACCGGCTGGTCACTGGGGTTTCCCATTGTGGGGCAGCCCCTAGTCGTCGGGAAACCCCCGGGCGCCAGCAAAACGGAGAATCCCGCCGGCGGGTAATCCAGCTCAAGATTTGTTGAAATATTACACACTGCAGCAATAGGAAGCAGCTCATATTTAATTGTGTAACATATAATAATTTACCAGAATCACTAATGTCAAGAGCAGTCTTCAATGCATTGGTCAAAGGGTAAGCTCCTTCATTACAATTATTCCCAATGTAGTCATCCAGATCCAAGGCCCATACTGCGGCACCTCCAAAATGATTGTACTTCAGCCACTGAGCCTACAGACACATTGGATGGAAAATACAATTAGTAAGTGTTCATCAACATAGTTACTTTATTGAAGATTTCGTACTTTCGTACTGTTCTTTCAAAAGATAAAAGTTAAAATTCTCGATATGCGAGAACATAAGAAATGGCAGCAGGAGTTGGCCATTCAGTGTCTCAAGATCAGTCCGTCAGTCAAGGAGATCACGGCTGATCTTCCAGTTCAACATCATTTTCTTGCACTATCCCCATATCCGTTGATTTTTATAATATGTAGAAATCTATCAATCTCACTCTTGAGCTTTCTCAACCACTGATACTGCACAGATCTTTGGGCCAGAATATGCCAAAGAGTCACCACCTTCTGCCTGAAGAAATTCTTCCTCACCTCAGTCCTAAATGACCTGTCCCTTCCTCTGAGGCTGTGTCATGGTTTGTACTGGACGGGGCTGAACAATGTTTCAATGTGGTGTTCACAAGTCTGGAATTATCCGAATGGCTGCTGGCTCAGCAAATGGAGCCTGGAGTCAAAGTTGGAAACGGGATTAGAAGGTGGGGCCTCTCCATGTTACAAACCGGAGCTGTAAAACTGGTCCCGTTGGGCATGTACAATGTGCCTGGGAAATTTTGTACATAGACAGCATCCCCGAGCTGAAAACAGCGCAGAAGCATGCGCCGGCACATGCCCACCTCTGAACATTCCTGTCCTCAACGAACCCACTCCCTGATGTTCGGGATAACTAGCCTTAAGCGTTTCCTGAGGCGTCGCCTCGTCAGTAGACATGCCGTAGCTGGTCCACCATTGCCCTCATGGTCATGGTCTGCAGCCTGTAGACTTTCAGCCACTCGGGGTGAGCGTCCACAATGATCCCCTGAATTTTCCCCTGAAATGGGCGGCAAAGTCGATATGTGTGCTGGACCGTGTGCTGCCTGCCCATTCCCACCGGTGAATCGGCGCTGCCGCCGGAGCTTTTTGAGGCTCTTAGCATGGGCCACAGCGCTGAGATACCTTCTCCATGTCGGAGTCGATTCCGGGACACCAGACGTAACTGCGGGAAAGCATTTTCATCTTCACCACCCCATGGTGTCTATTGTGGGGATCCTGCAGCGGTGGGGGGTGAGGGGCATCCATGTTCCAGGACGACTACCCACGCCTCCCCCCCCCACAGGAAGACACCATCCTCTACACTGAGCTCTGGGAGTTTTGTTGTGTGGGTCCTCAGGTCTTCGGGCAAAGCCTGGTGTTGGGCTAAGTAAAGGATGATGTGGCGGACCCTGGATAATTGTGGGTCGGTTTGGGTCCATTCCTCGTTGCGACCCACCTCCAGCAGAAGTCCATAAAATGCATGGTGGCGATGAGATCTTCGGCCAATGTGGGTGTTAGTGGCCTGATGGAGAGGGGGAGACAGCTCAATATGTCAGCATTTGGGAACCCTGTGGCAGAGTGATGGTCCAAGGTATACTCGTACGCGACGAACAGCAAAGTCCCCCGTTGGACCCAGGCCTACGTGATTGCGGGAATCACGCGATCGATCGTTTTTAAATAACCCAAGCAGTGGTTTGTGGTTTGTAAATGTGTGGCCGTAGACATACTGGTGGAATTTGCAAACCCCAAAAAGACAGCCAGGCCTTCTTTCTCAATTTATGGGTAATTGCGCTCCACGTCGGTGAGCGTTCAGGTTGCGAATGCTATGGTTCATTCCAATCCATCAGGCATGCGGTGTGTGAGGATGGCCCCCACCCTGTAAGGGGAAACGTGGCACGTTAACAGAAGTGGCCTGCTCGAACCACCAGAGGATTTCAGCCATGTTTTCCAGGTGTTCCTTGTCCCAGGTTCCAGTGGTGAGGAAGACATCCAGATACATGGCCACCTTGGGTAAACCCTTCAGGATGTTTTCCATCTCCCTTTGAAATATTGCACAAGCTGATGAAACCTCGAACGGCAACCAAGTGTGTTGGTACGGCCCTCTGTGGGTATTAATGGTGACAAACATCTGAAGCCGGGATCCATGGTGTGCGTGACTCATGTCCAATTTTGTAAATTTTTTTCCTTATTGAGCTTGGCATAAAGGTCCTCGATGCGTGGGACCAGGTAACGGTCTAGAGCTACGGGTATCAGAGTGGTGCCTTCAATGGCCAGTGACTCCCCTATATACGTGGCCAACCTGGATGCTGGATCGAATCTTATTTAACGTACAGCGGCTTCCTATTGAGACCGCCGCTCCGATATCGAGTTCCATCTCAGTAGCGTGCCCTTTGACCTGCAGCACTATCCGGATGTGGGGGGTGCCATCAAGCAATGGCGTTGATGATAGGAATGGTCCCGATAATCCATCTAGTATGCGGGATCATGAGGGGGTCGGTAACACCTGGGGGTCTGGCGGGAGACGAGATCTCCAAAGGTTTGTTTGGTGTTGTGGTCCTGGCACTAGGTTTGTTGCCTGCGGCTGCCATCTTGGTACCCCAGTTCGGGAGAGCTGCCCCGGTGGGCCTCGGGCACTCCGTGGCAATGGCCAACATCCCTCCGATGTGCCCCCCGCTGCTGCTGTGGTTATGTTCCTCGGTTCTGGTGCCAGACAAGCCGGTGGCCGCTCCGCTGACCGAGGTTGAGCTCTCTGCTCTCGCGGGAGACACTGATTGCTCACTGGAGGATCAGTAGGTTTCTGTAAGTAGTTCCCGCTGTGCAGCAGCATTGAAAATGCACAAATGAAGTGGTCTCGCAGGAATTCATTCAAAGTGGGCCCAAATTTGCATGTTTTGGCGAGTTTCACGAAATGCACCATAAAATCTCTATTGGACAATCCTTGGGTCTGGAAGGCCATATGGAAGCGGAATCTAATTGGGTTTTGTGTTCAAATGTTGCTCGACCAAGTTTATCAACGTGGCAAAATGCTTGGCTTTTTGTAGCGCGTAGAACAGTCTGCCCGAATCTCTGTTACACTCCCTATGTGGCAAGTATATCTTTACTTCAGTAAGTAGAGCAATATTGCACATGCTACTCCAGGTGTGGTTTCTTTAAGGCTCTACGTGATCTAGTGGAAGGAATTTGCTCACAGTTTAATGCTCTGTCTGAAGGGTTGGGAAAAGCCCAGTCTGAGAACTCTCTTCACAATACAGCCAGAATCACTGCACCGAGATCAGACAGGCACGAATGGCAGACTGGACATCGAGGGCGGAATTCTCTGATATTGGGGCTACGTCCCCACGCCCACGTGAAAACAGGCGCGAATCACTCTGGATTTTCCTGGAGAAAGTGCAGAGTGATTCTCCGATTTGCAGGGGGCTAGCAGAGCCCTGGAGTAGTCGTCACAGCTTGGGCTGCCAATACGGGGCCCTACACTTCAGCCCATGGGGGTCCGCGCATGCGCACAGTGGCCGTCTGTGAGGGCCCCGCGCAACATGGCAGACCCACACAGCAGGCCAGCCCCGACAATATCGACCCCCTACAGATTGCGCGCACCCGCCACTCGGTGGCCCCCGATCGCGAGCCTGACCGTCCTGGAGGCCTCCTTCAATGACGGATCCCCCGGCCCCCACCAGAGCGGCCGCGGACTGCATCTGCAGCTGCCACTCCGAGCTCCCGCCGAGTGGAACCATGAGTGAACCAAGCCGGCGGGAACGAGGCCAGTTGTCGGCGGAGAATCGCAGCGGGGGCCTCTTTCCATGGCACCTGACCCGTGCTGCGTCACCGCGTGCGATTGGTGGCGATTCTCCGGGAAGGTGCCGGATCCGATCGTGGGTCTGACGCCTGATTCTCCGTCCCCGAGCCAAGTTCAGCTGAGAGTATCCTGGCCAGAATCTACCACAATCTCTCAGGTACGGAGCTCCAATAATATCTCAGGGAGACCATGGGCGGGATTCTCCCACTGCGACGCCAAATATCGTGTTTGGCGATCGGCCAGAGAATTCGTTTTTACGCCGAAAGGGGGGCGGCGGTATTTTTCGGATGCTCTGCCCCCCCAAAAACGGCGTACTCAAGGAATACACTGCACGCCCTTGGCACGGCCTCAGGACGTCACATGAGGCCATCCCCTGATGCTCCACCCCCGATGGGTTGACTTCCCGATGGCGTTGGAGACATGTTCTCTCAACTTTCAGGAACCTGGCGTGGCGGCTGCAGACTGCGTATCTCACCGGCCTCCAGCAACGGCCTCCGGCACTGCTCTCCGGCACTAGCTCCCTGCACTGGCTCCCTGCACTGGCCTCCGGCACTGGCTCCCTGCACTGGCCTCCGGCCCTGGCCCCGGCACTGGCCCCGGCACTGGCCCCGGCACTGGCCTCCGGCACTGGCCCCGGCACTGGCTCCGGCACTGGCCCCGGCACTGGCCTCCGGCACTGGCCCCGGCACTGGCCCAGGCACTGGCCCCGACACTGGCCGCGGCACTGGCTCCCTGCACTGGCCTCCGGCACTGGCCCCGGCACTCGCCCCGGCACTGGCCCCGGCCCTGGCTCCGGCACTGGCCCCGGCCCTGGCTCCGGCACTGGCCTCCGGCACTGGCCCCGGCACTGGCCCCGGCACTGGCCCCGGCACTGGCCCCGGCACTGGCTCCGGCACCAGCCTCCGGCACTGGCCCCGGCACTGGCCCCGGCACTGGCTCCCAGCACTGGCTCCCAGCACTGGCCTCCGGCACCAGCCCCCAGCATTGCCCTCCAGCACTGGCTCCCAGCGCTGGCCCCGGCACTGGCCCCGGCACTGGCTCACAGCACTGGCCTCCAGCACCAGCCTCCGGCACTGACCCCGGCACTGGCTCCCAGCACTGGCCCCGGCACTGGCCTCCGGCACTGGCCCCGGCACTGGCCCCGGCACTAGCCTCCGGCACTGGCTACGGCACTAGCCTCCGGCACCGGTACCGGCACTGGCCCCGGCACTGGCTCCCAGCACTGGCCCCGGCACTGGCCTCCAGAACTGGCCCCGACACTGGCCCCGGCACTGGCCCCGGCACTGGCCTCCGGAACTGGCCCCGGCACTGGCCTCTGGCACTGGCCCCGGCACTGGCCCCGGCACTGGCCCCAGCACTGGTTCCCAGCACTGGCCCCGGCATTGGCCTCCGGCACCAGCCTCTGGCACTGGCCCCGGCACTGGCCCCAGCACTGACTCCCAGCATTGGCCCCCAGCACTGGCCCCGGCACTGGCCCCGGCACTGGCCCCCGGCACTGGCCTCCGGCACTGGCCCCGGAACTGGCCCCGGCACTGGCCCTGGCACTGGCCCCGGCACTGGACCCCGGCACTGGCTCCCGGCACTGGCCCCGGCACTGGACCCCGGCACTGGCTCCCGGCACTGGCCCCAGCACTGGCCCCGGCACCGGCCTCCGGCATTGGCCCCAGCACTGGCCCCAGCACTGGCCTCCGGCACTGGCCCCGGCACTGGCCTCCGGCACTGGCCCCAGCACTGGCCTCTTGGCACCGGCCTCCGGCACTGGCCCCGGCCTCCGGCACTGGCCTCTGGCACTGGCCCCAGCACTGGCCTCCAGAACTGGTCCCGGCACCGGCCTCCGGCACTGGCCCCCAGCACTGGGCCCCGGCACTGGCCCCGGCACTGGGCCCCGGCACTGGCCCCGGCACTGGACCCCGGCACTGGCTCCCGGCACTGGACCCCGGCACTGGCTCCCGGCACTGGCCCCGGCCCTGGACCCCGGCACTGGCCCCGGCACTGTCCTCTGGAACTGGCCCCGGCACCGGCCTCCGGCATTGGCCCCAGCACTGGCCCCAGCACTGGCCTCCGGCACTGGCCCCGGCACTGGCCTCCGGCACTGGCCCCGGCACTGGCCTCTTGGCACCGGCCTCCGCCACTGGCCCTGGCCTCCGGCACTGGCCCCAGCACTGGCCTCCAGAACTGGCCCCGGCACCGGCCTCCGGCACTGGCCCCCAGCACTGGGCCCCGGCACTGGCCCCGGCACTGGCCCCGGCACTGGCCCCGGCACTGGGCCCCGGCACTGGCCCCGGCACTGGCCCCGGCACTGGGCCCCGGCACTGGCCCCGGCACTGGCCTCCGCTGGGGAGGAAGGGGGTTTAAAGCGGGTGACTAGGTGGGGGGTGGGGTGG
This sequence comes from Scyliorhinus canicula, assembly GCF_902713615.1. NCBI lineage: Eukaryota > Metazoa > Chordata > Chondrichthyes > Carcharhiniformes > Scyliorhinidae > Scyliorhinus > Scyliorhinus canicula. Next base: position 143,853,459 of record NC_052160.1, read on the forward strand.
GGGGGTGTAGGGAGGCAGGACCAATGGGGACCAGTGCAGTTAGGGTCATAAATGTACAGCATTAAAATACGTTGCACCCAGGAATTTTTAAAAAATATATAAATTTAGCGTTCCCAATTCATATTTTCCAATTCGGGGTCAATTTAGCGTGACCAATCAAACTACCCGGCACTTCTTTTTGTGTTGCGGGTGCGAAACCCACGCAGACAGGGGGAGAATGTACAAACTCCACACAGACAGTGACCCAGGGCCGGGATCGAACCTGGGACCTCGGCACCGTGAGGCAGGAGTGCTAACCACTAGGCCACCGTGCTGCCCACACTCGAGAAATATGGCATCTCGGTCACATTACTCCGCAGTGTGGGCCGGCCTCCAATCCCCCTCCAGCCCCCCCCCTGGTGGCCCTGTGCGTGAGGACCAGCGACTGGGCGGGAGAAACTCTGAGTGTGTGTGTGTGTGTGTGTGTGTGAGTGAATGAGTGACTGCATGCGTGTGTGAGAGAGAGGGAGTAACTTTGTGTGTGCGAGAGAGAGAGTGAGTGTGTGCGGGTGGTGGGGGCGAGGGTAAGTCTGCCTGACGCCCAGTCTCACACTAGTTACCGCACACCAGCACACGCGGGCCCACACACACTGACCCGCCAACATTCTCGCCATTTTTATTGCTCACTATTTAACTCAACAATTGTTTTGCCACGTCGTTGCTTTCCATTGCTCGGCCGTTGTTTCTCTCTTTAAAACCGCAACTATTTCTGAAATTCATTTGATAGTTTTGCCAAATCGTTTCTTTCTGAAATATGCTCATCGGCACATGAATATGTATAAGTGCAAATGTGACCCTGAAAGGGAAAGACTGGACAACACAGTTGAAGTGTTGGCTAGTGAAAGACTTGAGGGATGAACAGACACTTCCAACACTGATGAAGGTTCAACTCAATTTTATTAACTAACTTCTAACTAACTAACACACGATGACTGTGGCTCTAAATAATGCTAAGAGACCTAAGCCTTGTCCGAACCAGTTGATTCTCTCAGCACGTGGTGTGAGTCTGTGCTGGGCTGGATGAGTTCTTGTTACACTCAGAGGCAGCACCCAGAATGAGCGGGAACCGTGGTGCCCTCTGCCTTTATAGTGTGTGTATTCTAACTGAAATGAAAATCGCTTATTGGCGCGAGTAGGCTTCAAATCAAGTTACTGTGAAAAGCCCCTAGTCGCCACATTCCAGCGCCTGTTCGGGGAAGCTGTTACGGGAATCGAACCGTGCTGCTGGCCTGCTTGGTCTGCTTTCAAAGCCAGCGATTTAGCCCAGTGTGCTAAACAGCCCCTAACTGGTGATTGGCTGCGGTGTTTGTACATGCTGATTGGTCCCTGTATGTGTCTAAATGATGCTAACTTAAACTGGAGACTTAAGCCTTGTCCGAACCAGTTGAATTCTCTCAGCACGTGTTGTAAGTCTGTGCTGGGCTGGATAAGTTCCTGTTACACTGAGAGGCAGCACCCAGAATGAGCGGGAACCGTGGTGTCCTCTGCCTTTATAGTGTGTGCATTCTAACTGGCGATTGGCTGCGGTGTTTGTACATGTTGATTGGTCCCTGTGTGTGTCCATCAGTGTGTGCCTGCACCATGATAAACTGGTATATATTATGACAACAGTCAGCGCTGTTTTTTCAGTGAACAGTACTACCGGCCTCTAAGGGGATGATTGATAAAAGCCCCATTGTTCAAACTTCATTCATAAAATGATTTTGTTGTGATATGTGTCAATCTCTGATCACATTAATGAACTGAAAACTAAATACTGAGAGCATATGTGTGAAATTATGGAGTAAATTCAAAACTCCTACTTTGGTTATGAAGCTATCCGGAGTGTCAAATCCGAGCCACTGATCATCCTTGAATGCATAAGGAACCTTCTGATCTTTTATCATTCTTATGGCAGCACCTTTCAAAAATGGACAGATCTGTCAATCAGTAAGAATAAGTATCATTAACATGTCAGACACATAAATGCTGTACCCCCCTAATTTCAATCACATTTGTATTGTAATCTAATTATATTCATAATTAATAAAATATATTTTTTAACAGTAGGAGAAGAATGTTGGACTTATCAGAGTAAACTTCTTTTGAAAAAGGAAACCTTATTACCATATCAAAACAAAGGTTTTGTATTATCTATAACCCGTCAGGTGTGTGTTTGGCTCCGTTAGCGACACTCTGAGCCCAGTGGCCGTGGGTTCCACGTCAGGACATCAGTGGAAAGTCTTGATTTTTACTGAGAGGTTGCCATGTTGTTAGCAGCACTACCCTCAAATCAAATGTTAAACTTTATTCTTCTTTGCCTATTCAGCAAGTTGCTGCCATGTTTTAATTGGCCAGACATTCATAGAACATAGCACATAGAACAGTACAGCATAGAACAGGCCCTTCGGCCCTCGATGTTGTGCCAAGCAATCATCACCCTACTCAAACTCACGTATCCCCCCTATACCCGTAACCCAACAACCCCCCCTTAACCTTACTTTTTAGGACACTACGGGCAATTTAGCATGGCCAATCCACCTAACCCGCACATCTTTGGACAATCCTGTGAATAACAACACTGGGGCTGACTATTTAGATATTCAGACTGAAATAAGTACACAGAGGCAGAAATCCTTTTCACCAGAATTTTCTTTAATTTACAAAACCAACAGCAGAACAACCAGGTACATTCAGCCCGCTGTCTACACCGGGAGTGCATTCAGCTCCCTGTCTACACCGGGAGTGCATTCAGCCCGCTGTCTACACCGGGAGTGCATTCAGCTCCCTGCCTACACCGGGAGTGCATTCAGCTCACTGTCTACACCGGGAGTACATTCAGCTCGCTGCCTACACCGGGAGTGCATTCAGCTCGCTGTCTACACTGGGAGTGCATTCAGCCCCCTGTCTACACCGGGAGTGCATTCAGCTCCCTGTCTACACCGGGAGTACATTCAGCTCCCTGTCTACACTGGGAGTGCATTCAGCTCGCTGTCTACACCGGGAGTACATTCAGCTCTCTGTCTACACCGGGAGTGACTCAGCTCCCTGTCTACACCGGGAGTACATTCAGCTCGCTGTCTACACCGGTAGTGCATTCAGAGCACTGCCGACACCGGGAGTGCATTCATCTCGCTGTCTACACCGGGAGTACATTCAGCTCCATGTCTACACCAGCAATGCATTCAGCTCCCTGTCTACACCGGGAGTGCATTCAGCTCGCTGTCTACACCGGGAGTGCATTCAGCTCACTGCCTACACCGGGAGTGCATTCAGCTCGCTGTCTACACCGGGAGTGCATTCAGCTCCCTGTCTACACCGGGAGTGCATTCAGCTCGCTGTCTACACCGGGAGTGCATTCAGCTCGCTGTCTACACCGGGAGTGCATTCAGCTTCCTGTCTACACCGGGAGTGCATTCAGCTCGCTATCTACATCGGGAGTGCATTCAGCTCGCTGTCTACACCGGGAGTGCATTCAGCTCCTTGTCTACACCGGGAGTGCATTCAGCGCCCTGTCTACACCGGGAGTACATTCAGCTCGCTGTCTACACCGGGAGTGCATTCAGCTCACTGTCTACACCGGGAGTGCATTCAGCTCCCTGTCTACACCGGGAGTGCATTCAGCTCGCTGTCTACACCGGGAGTACATTCAGCTCCCTGTCTACACTGGGAGTGCATTCAGCTCACTGTCTACACCGGGAGTGCATTCAGCTCCATGTCTACACTGGGAGTACATTCAGCTCAATGTCTACACCGGGAGTGCATTCAGCCTGCTGTCTACACCGGGAGTGCATTCAGCTTGCTGTCTACACCGGCAGTGCATTCAGCTCGCTGTCTACACCGGGAGTGCATTCAGCTCGCTGTCTACACGGGGAGTGCGTTCAGCTCGCTGTCTACACCGGGAGTGCACTCAGCTCCCTGTCTACACCGGGAGTGCACTCAGCTCACTGTCTACACCGGGAGTGCATTCAGCTCCCTGTCTACACCGGGAGTGCATTCAGCTCCCTGTCTACACCGGGAGTGCACTCAGCTCCCTGTCTACACCGGGAGTGCATTCAGCTCACTGTCTACACCGGGAGTGCATTCAGCTCGCTTTCTACACCGGGAGTGCATTCAGCTCGCTGTCTACACCGGGAGTGCATTCAGCTCGCTGTCTACACCGGGAGTGCATTCAGCTCCCTGTCTACACCGGGAGGGCATTCAGCTCGCTGTCTACACCGGGAGTGCATTCAGCTCGCTGTCTACCCAGGGAGTGCATTCAGCTCCCTGTCTACACCGGGAGTGCACTCAGCTCGCTGTCTACACCGGGAGTGCATTCAGCTCGCTGTCTACACCGGGAGTGCATTCAGCTCGCTGCCTACACCGGGAGAGAATTCAGCTCGCTGTCTACACCGGGAGTGCATTCAGCTCCCTGTCTACGCCGGGAGTGCATTCAGCTCCCTGTCTACACCGGGAGTGCATTCAGCTCCCTGTCAACACCGTGAGTACATTCAGCTCCCTGTCTACACCGGGAGTGCATTCAGCTCCCTGTCTACACCGGGAGTACATTCAGCTCCCTGTCTACACCGGGAGTGCATTCAGCTCCCTGTCTACACCGGGAGTGCATTCAGCTCCCTGTCTACACCGGGAGCACATTCAGCTCCCTGTCTACACCGGGAGTGTATTCAGCTCCCTGTCTACACCTGGAGTACATTCAGCTCCCTGTCTACACCGGGAGTGCATTCAGCTCCCTGTCTACACCGGGAGTGCATTCAGCTCCCTGTCTACACCGGGAGTGCATTCAGTCTCGCTGTCTACATCGGGAGTGCATTCAGCTCAGTGTCTACACCGGGAGTGCATTCAGCTCGCTGTCTACACCGGGAGCACATTCAGCTCACTATCTACACCGGGAGCACATTCAGCTCCCTGTCTACACCGGGAGTGCATTCAGCTCGCTGTCTACACCGGGAGTGCATTCAGCCCGCTGTCTACACCGGGAGCGCATTCAGCTCGCTGTCTACACCGGGAGTGCATTCAGCTCCCTGTCTACACCGGGAGTGCATTCAGCTCGCTGTCTACACCGGGAGTGCATTCAGCTCACTGTCTACACCGGGACTGCACTCAGCTCCCTGTCTACACCGGGAGTGCATTCAGCTCGCTGTCTACACCGAGAGTGCATTCAGCTCGCTGTCTACACCGGGAGTGCACTCTGCTCGCTGTCTACACCGGGAGTGCATTCAGCTCGCTGTCTACACCGGGAGTCCATCAGCTCGCTGTCTACACCGGGAGTAACTGAGCTCACTGTCTACACCGGGAGTGCATTCAGTCTTGCTGTCTACACCGGGAGTGCATTCAGCTCACTGTCTACACCGGGAGTGCATTCAGTCTTGCTGTCTACACCGGGAGTGCATTCAGCCCGCTGTCTACACCGGGAGTACATTCAGCTCCCTGTCTACACCGGGATTGCACTCAGCCCGCTGTCTACACCGGGATTGCACTCAGCTCGCTGTCTACAGCGTGAGTACATTCTGCACCCTGTTTACACCGGGAGTACATTCAGCGCCCTGTCTACACCGGGAGTACATTCAGCTCGCTGTCTACACCGGGAGTGCATTCAGCTCACTGTCTACACCGGGAGTGCATTCAGCTCCTGTCTACACCGGGATTGCACTCAGCTCCCTGTCTACAGCGTGAGTACATTCTGCTCCCTGTTTACACCGGGAGTGCATTCAGCGCCCTGTCTACACCGGGAGTACATTCAGCTCGCTGTCTACACCGGGAGTGCATTCAGCTCACTGTCTACACCGGGAGTGCATTCAGCTCCCTGTCTACACCGGGAGTGCATTCAGCTCGCTGTCTACACCGGGAGTATATTCAGCTCCCTGTCTACACTGGGAGTGCATTCAGCTCACTGTCTCCACCGGGAGTGCATTCAGCTCCCTGTCTACACTGGGAGTACCTTCAGCTCGATGTCTACACCGGGAGTGCATTCAGCTCGCTGTCTACACCGGGAGTGCATTCAGCTCGCTGTCTACACCGGGAGTGCATTCAGCTCGCTGTCTACACGGGGAGTGCGTTCAGCTCGCTGTCTACACCGGTAGTGCACTCAGCTCCCTGTCTACACCGGGAGTGCACTCAGCTCACTGTCTACACCGGGAGTGCATTCAGCTCCCTGTCTACACCGGGAGTGCATTCAGCTCCCTGTCTACACCGGGAGTGCACTCAGCTCCCTGTCTACACCGGGAGTGCATTCAGCTCACTGTCTACACCGGGAGTGCATTCAGCTCGCTGTCTACACCGGGAGTGCTTTCAGCTCGCTGTCTACACCGGGAGTGCATTCAGCTCGCTGTCTACACCGGGAGTGCATTCAGCTCCCTGTCTACACCGGGAGGGCATTCAGCTCGCTGTCTACACCGGGAGTGCATTCAACTCGCTGTCTACACCGGGAGTGCATTCAGCTCCCTGTCTACACCGGGAGTGCACTCAGCTCGCTGTCTACACCGGGAGTGCATTCAGCTCGCTGTCTACACCGGGAGTGCAATCAGCTCGCTGTCTACACCGGGAGTGCATTCAGCTCGATGTCTACACCGGGAGTGCATTCAGCTCCCTGTCTACACCGGGAGTCGATTCAGCTCCCTGTCTACACCGGGAGTGCATTCAGCTCACTGTCAACACCGGGAGTACATTCAGCTCCTGTCTACACCGGGAGTGCATTCGCTCCCTGTCTACACCGGGATACATTCAGCTCCCTGTCTACACCGGTAGTGCATTCAGCTCCCTGTCTACACCGGGAGTGCATTCAGCTCGCTGTCTACACCGGGAGTGCATTCAGTCTCTCTGTCTACATCGGGAGTGCATCCAGTCTCAGCTTCTACACCGGGAGTGAATTCATGCTCGCCTGTTGTACACCGGGAGGTACATTCAGCTCCCTGTCCTACACCGGGAGGACATTCACAGCTCTCTGTCTACCCCCGCGGAGTGCATTCAGCTCAGCTGTCTACACCTGGGAGTGCCTTCAGCTCACTGTCTACACCGGGAGTGCACTCAGCTCCCTGTCTACAGCTGGAGTACATTTCATGCTCGCCTGTTACTAACCGGGAGTGCATTCAGCTCACTGTCTCCACCGGGAGTGCATTCAGCTCGCTGTCTACACCGGCAGTGCATTCAGCTCGCTGTCTACACCTGGGAGTGCATTCAGCTCGTTGTCTACACCGGGGAGTGCATTCAGCTCGCTGTCTACACCGGGAGTGCACTCAGCTCCCTGTCTACACCGGGAGTGCATTCAGCTCCCTGTCTACACCTGGGAGTGCATTCAGCTCGATGTCTACACCGGGAGTGCATTCAGCTCGCTGTCTACACCGGGAGTGCATCTCAGCTTCCCTGTCTACACCGGGAGTGCATTCAGCTCACTGTCTACACCGGGAGTGCATTCAGCTCGCTGTCTACACCGGGAGTGCATTCAGCTCGCTGTCTACACCGGGAGTGCATTCAGCTCGCTGTCTACACCGGGAGTGCATTCAGCTCCCTGTCTACACCGGGAGTGCATTCAGCTCGCTGTCTACACCGGGAGCGCATTCAGCTCGCTGTCTACACCGGGAGTGCATTCAGCTCGCTGTCTACACCGGGAGTGCACTCAGCTCGCTGTCTACACCGGGAGTGCATTCAGCTCGCTGTCTACACCGGGAGTGCATTCAGCTCGCTGTCTACACCGGGAGGGGATTCAGCTCGCTGTCTACACCGGGAGTGCATTCAGCTCCCTGTCTACACCGGGAGTGCATTCAGCTCCCTGTCTACACCGGGAGTGCATTCAGCTCCCTGTCAACACCGGCAGTACATTCAGCTCCCTGTCTACACCGGGAGTGCATTCAGCTCCCTGTCTACACCGGGAGTACATTCAGCTCCCTGTCTACACCGGGAGCGCATTCAGCTCCCTGTCTACACCGGGAGTGCATTCAGCTCCCTGTCTACACCGGGAGCACATTCAGCTCCCTGTCTACACCGGGAGTGCATTCAGCTCCCTGTCTACACCGGGAGTACATTCAGCTCCCTGTCTACACCGGGAGTGCATTCAGCTCCCTGTCTACACCGGGAGTGCATTCAGCTCGCTGTCTACACCGGGAGTGCATTCAGTCTCGCTGTCTACATCGGGAGTGCATTCAGCTCAGTGTCTACACCGGGAGTGCATTCTGCTCGCTGTCTACACCGGGAGCACATTCAGCTCACTGTCTACACCGGGAGCACATTCAGCTCCCTGTCTACACAGGGAGTGCATTCAGCTCGCTGTCTACACCGGGAGTGCATTCAGCTCGCTGTCTACACCGGGAGCGCATTCAGCTCGCTGTCTACACCGGGAGTGCATTCAGCTCCCTGTCTACATCGGGAGTGCATTCAGGTCGCTGTCTACACCGGGAGTGCATTCAGCTCACTGTCTACACCGGGACTGCTCTCAGCTCCCTGTCTACACCGGGAGTGCATTCAGCTCGCTGTCTACACCGAGAGTGCATTCAGCTCGCTGTCTACACCGGGAGTGCACTCTGCTCGCTGTCTACACCGGGAGTGCATTCAGCTCGCTGTCTACACCGGGAGTCCATCAGCTCGCTGTCTACACCGGGAGTAACTGAGCTCACTGTCTACACCGGGAGTGCATTCAGTCTTGCTGTCTACACCGGGAGTGCATTCAGCTCACTGTCTACACCGGGACTGCATTCAGCTCACTGTCTACACCGGGAGTGCATTCAGCCCGCTGTCTACACCGGGAGTACATTCAGCTCCCTGTCTACACCGGGATTGCACTCAGCCCGCTGTCTACACCGGGATTGCACTCAGCTCGCTGTCTACAGCGTGAGTACATTCTGCTCCCTGTTTACACCGGGAGTACATTCAGCGCCCTGTCTACACCGGGAGTACATTCAGCTCGCTGTCTACACCGCGAGTGCATTCAGCTCACTGTCTACACCGGGAGTGCATTCAGCTCCTGTCTACACCGGGATTGCACTCAGCTCCCTGTCTACAGCGTGAGTACATTCTGCTCCCTGTTTACACCGGGAGTGCATTCAGCGCCCTGTCTACACCGAGAGTACATTCAGCTCGCTGTCTACACCGGGAGTGCATTCAGCTCACTGTCTACACCGGGAGTGCATTCAGCTCGCTGTCTACACGGGAGTGCGTTCAGCTCGCTGTCTACACCGGGAGTGCACTCAGCTCCCTGTCTACACCGGGAGTGCACTCAGCTCACTGTCTACACCGGGAGTGCATTCAGCTCCCTGTCTACACCGGGAGTGCATTCAGCTCCCTGTCTACACCGGGAGTGCACTCAGCTCCCTGTCTACACCGGGAGTGCATTCAGCTCACTGTCTACACCGGGAGTGCATTCAGCTCGCTGTCTACACCGGGAGTGCTTTCAGCTCGCTGTCTGCACCGGGAGTGCATTCAGCTCGCTGTCTACACCGGGAGTGCATTCAGCTCCCTCTCTACACCGGGAGGGCATTCAGCTCGCTGTCTACACCGGGAGTGCATTCAACTCGCTGTCTACACCGGGAGTGCATTCAGCTCCCTGTCTACACCGGGAGTGCACTCCGCTCACTGTCTACACCGGGAGTGCATTCAGCTCGCTGTCTACACCGGGAGTGCATTCAGCTCGCTGTCTACACCGGGAGTGCATTCAGCTCGCTGTCTACACCGGGAGTGCATTCAGCTCCCTGTCTACACCGGGAGTGCATTCAGCTCCCTGTCAACACCGGGAGTACATTCAGCTCCCTGTCTACACCGGGAGTGCATTCAGCTCCCTGTCTACACCGGGAGTACATTCAGCTCCCTGTCTACACCGGGAGTGCATTCAGCTCCCTGCCTACACCGGGAGTGCATTCAGCTCCCTGTCTACACCGGGAGTACATTCAGCTCCCTGTCTACACCGGGAGTGCATTCAGCTCCCTGTCTACACCGGGAGTACATTCAGCTCCCTGTCTACACCGGGAGTGCATTCAGCTCCCTGTCTACACCGGGAGTGCATTCAGCTCGCTGTCTACACCGGGAGTGCATTCAGTCTCGCTGTCTACATCGGGAGTGCATTCAGCTCAGTGTCTACACCGGGAGTGCATTCAGCTTGCTGTCTACACCGGGAGCACATTCAGCTCACTGTCTACACCGGGAGTGCATTCAGCTCCTGTCTACACCGGGATTGCACTCAGCTCCCTGTCTACAGCGTGAGTACATTCTGCTCCCTGTTTACACCGGGAGTGCATTCAGCGCCCTGTCTATACCGGGAGTACATTCAGCTCGCTGTCTACACCGGGAGTGCATTCAGCTCACTGTCTCCACCGGGAGTGCATTCAGCTCCCTGTCTACACTGGGAGTACATTCAGCTCGATGTCTACACCGGGAGTGCATTCAGCTCGCTGTCTACACCGGGAGTGCATTCAGCTCGCTGTCTACACCGGGAGTGCATTCAGCTCGCTGTCTACACGGGGAGTGCGTTCAGCTCGCTGTCTACACCGGGAGTGCACTCAGCTCCCTGTCTACACCGGGAGTGCACTCAGCTCACTGTCTACACCGGGAGTGCATTCAGCTCCCTGTCTACACCGGGAGTGCATTCAGCTCCCTGTCTACACCGGGAGTGCACTCAGCTCCCTGTCTACACCGGGAGTGCATTCAGCTCACTGTCTACACCGGGAGTGCATTCAGCTCGCTGTCTACACCGGGAGTGCTTTCAGCTCGCTGTCTACACCGGGAGTGCATTCAGCTCGCTGTCTACACCGGGAGTGCATTCAGCTCGCTGTCTACACCGGGAGGGCATTCAGCTCGCTGTCTACACCGGGAGTGCATTCAGCTCGCTGTCTACACCGGGAGTGCATTCTGCTCCCTGTCTACACCGGGAGTGCACTCAGCTCGCTGTCTACACCGGGAGTGCCTTCAGCTCGCTGTCTATACCGGGAGTGCATTCAGCTCGCTGTCTACACCGGGAGTGCATTCAGCTCGCTGTCTACACCGGGAGTGCATTCAGCTCACTGTCTACACCGGGACTGCACTCAGCTCCCTGTCTACACCGGGAGTGCATTCAGCTCGCTGTCTACACCGGGAGTGCATTCAGCTCGCTGTCTACACCGGGAGTGCATTCAGCTCGCTGTCTACACCGGGAGTAACTCAGCTCACTGTCTTCACCGGGAGTGCATTCAGTCTTGCTGTCTACACCGGGAGTGCATTCAGCTCACTGTCTACACCGGGACTGCATTCAGCTCACTGTCTACACCGGGAGTGCATTCAGCTCGCTGTCTACACCGGGAGTACATTCAGCTCCCTGTCTACACCGGGATTGCACTCAGCCCGCTGTCCACACCGGGATTGCACTCAGCTCGCTGTCTAGAGCATGAGTACATTCTGCTCCCTGTTTACACCGGGAGTACATTCAGCTCCCTGTCTACACCGGGAGTGCACTCAGCTCGCTGTCTACACCGGGAGTGCATTCAGCTCCCTGTCTACACCGGGAGTACATTCAGCTCCCTGTCTACACCGGGAGTGCACTCAGCCCGCTGTCTAGAGCAGGCGTGCATTCAGCTCCCTGTCTACACCGGGAGTACATTCAGCTCCCTATCTACACCGGGAGTGCATTCAGCTCGCTGTCTACACCGGGAGCACATTCAGCTCACTGTCTACACCGGGAGCACATTCAGCTCCCTGTCTACACCGGGAGTGCATTCAGCTCGCTGTCTACACCGGGAGTGCAGTCAGCTCGCTGTCTACACCGGGAGCGCATTCAGCTCGCTGTCTACACCGGGAGTGCATTCAGCTCCCTGTCTACACCGGGAGTGCATTCAGCTCGCTGTCTACACCGGGAGTGCATTCAGCTCACTGTCTACACCGGGACTGCACTCAGCTCCCTGTCTACACCGGGAGTGCATTCAGCTCGCTGTCTACACCGAGAGTGCATTCAGCTCGCAGTCTACACCGGGAGTGCACTCTGCTCGCTGTCTACACCGGGAGTGCATTCAGCTCGCTGTCTACACCGGGAGTCCATCAGCTCGCTGTGTACACCGGGAGTAACTGAGCTCACTGTCTACACCGGGAGTTCATTCAGTCTTGCTGTCTACACCGGGAGTGCATTCAGCTCACTGTCTACACCGGGACTGCATTCAGCTCACTGTCTACACCGGGAGTGCATTCAGCCCGCTGTCTACACCGGGAGTACATTCAGCTCCCTGTCTACACCGGGATTGCACTCAGCCCGCTGTCTACACCGGGATTGCACTCAGCTCGCTGTCTACCGCGTGAGTACATTCTGCTCCCTGTTTACACCGGGAGTACATTCAGCGCCCTGTCTACACCGGGAGTACATTCAGCTCGCTGTCTACACCGCGAGTGCATTCAGCTCACTGTCTACACCGGGAGTGCATTCAGCTCCTGTCTACACCGGGATTGCACTCAGCTCCCTGTCTACAGCGTGAGTACATTCTGCTCCCTGTTTACACCGGGAGTGCATTCAGCGCCCTGTCTATACCGGGAGTACATTCAGCTCGCTGTCTACACCGGGAGTGCATTCAGCTCACTGTCTCCACCGGGAGTGCATTCAGCTCCCTGTCTACACTGGGAGTACATTCAGCTCGATGTCTACACCGGGAGTGCATTCAGCTCGCTTTCTACACCGGGAGTGCATTCAGCTCGCTGTCTACACCGGGAGTGCATTCAGCTCGCTGTCTACACGGGGAGTGCGTTCAGCTCGCTGTCTACACCGGGAGTGCACTCAGCTCCCTGTCTACACCGGGAGTGCACTCAGCTCACTGTCTACACCGGGAGTGCATTCAGCTCCCTGTCTACACCGGGAGTGCATTCAGCTCCCTGTCTACACCGGGAGTGCACTCAGCTCCCTGTCTACACCGGGAGGGCATTCAGCTCACTGTCTACACCGGGAGTGCATTCAGCTCGCTGTCTACACCGGGAGTGCTTTCAGCTCGCTGTCTACACCGGGTGTGCATTCAGCTCGCTGTCTACACCGGGAGTGCATTCAGCTCCCTGTCTACACCGGGAGGGCATTCAGCTCGCTGTCTACACCGGGAGTGCATTCAGCTCGCTGTCTACACCGGGAGTGCATTCTGCTCCCTGTCTACACCGGGAGTGCACTCAGCTCGCTGTCTACACCGGGAGTGCATTCAGCTCGCTGTCTACACCGGGAGTGCATTCAGCTCCCTGTCTACACCGGGAGTGCATTCAGCTCCCTGTCTACACCGGGAGTGCATTCAGCTCCCTGTCAACACCGGGAGTACATTCAGCTCCCTGTCTACACCGGGAGTGCATTCAGCTCCCTGTCTACACCGGGAGTACATTCAGCTCCCTGTCTACACCGGGAGTGCATTCAGCTCCCTGTCTACACCGGGAGTGCATTCAGCTCCCTGTCTACACCGGGAGTGCATTCAGCTCCCTGTCTACACCGGGAGTACATTCAGCTCCCTGTCTACACCGGGAGTGCATTCAGCTCCCTGTCTACACCGGGAGTGCATTCAGCTCGCTGTCTACACCGGGAGTGCAATCAGTCTCGCTGTCTACATCGGGAGTGCATTCAGCTCAGTGTCTACACCGGGAGTGCATTCAGCTCGCTGTCTACACCGGGAGCACATTCAGCTCACTGTCTACACCGGGAGCACATTCAGCTCCCTGTCTACACCGGGAGTGCATTCAGCTCGCTGTCTACACCGGGAGTGCATTCAGCTCGCTGTCTACACCGGGAGCGCATTCAGCTCGCTGTCTACACCGGGAGTGCATTCAGCTCCCTGTCTACACCGGGAGTGCATTCAGCTCCCTGTCTACACCGGGAGTGCATTCAGCTCACTGTCTACACCGGGACTGCACTCAGCTCCCTGTATACACCGGGAGTGCATTCAGCTCGCTGTCTACACCGGGAGTGAATTCAGCTCGCTGTCTACACCGGGAGTGCATTCAGCTCGCTGTCTACACCGGGAGTAACTCAGCTCACTGTCTACACCGGGAGTGCATTCAGCTCACTGTCTACACCGGGACTGCATTCAGCTCACTGTCTACACCGGGAGTGCATTCAGCTCGCTGTCTACACCGGGAGTACATTCAGCTCCCTGTCTACACCGGGATTGCATTCAGCCCGCTGTCTACACCGGGATTGCACTCAGCTCGCTGTCTAGAGCGTGAGTACATTCTGCTCCCTGTTTACACCGGGAGTACATTCAGCTCCCTGTCTACACCGGGAGTGCATTCAGCTCACTGTCTACACCGGGAGTGCATTCAGCTCCTGTCTACACCGCGATTGCACTCAGCTCCCTGTCTACAGCGTGAGTACATTCTGCTCCCTGTTTACACCGGGAGTGCATTCAGCGCCCTGTCTATACCGGGAGTACATTCAGCTCGCTGTCTACACCGGGAGTGCATTCAGCTCACTGTCTCCATCGGGAGTGCATTCAGCTCCCTGTCTACACTGGGAGTACATTCAGCTCGATGTCTACACCGGGAGTGCATTCAGCTCGCTTTCTACACCGGGAGTGCATTCAGCTCGCTGTCTACACCGGGAGTGCATTCAGCTCGCTGTCTACACGGGGAGTGCGTTCAGCTCGCTGTCTACACCGGGAGTGCACTCAGCTCCCTGTCTACACCGGGAGTGCACTCAGCTCACTGTCTACACCGGGAGTGCATTCAGCTCCCTGTCTACACCGGGAGTGCATTCAGCTCCCTGTCTACACCGGGAGTGCACTCAGCTCCCTGTCTACACCGGGAGGGCATTCAGCTCACTGTCTACACCGGGAGTGCATTCAGCTCGCTGTCTACACCGGGAGTGCTTTCAGCTCGCTGTCTACACCGGGAGTGCATTCAGCTCGCTGTCTACACCGGGAGTGCATTCAGCTCCCTGTCTACACCGGGAGGGCATTCAGCTCGCTGTCTACACCGGGAGTGCATTCAGCTCGCTGTCTACACCGGGAGTGCATTCTGCTCCCTGTCTACACCGGGAGTGCACTCAGCTCGCTGTCTACACCGGGAGTGCATTCAGCTCGCTGTCTACACCGGGAGTGCATTCAGCTCGCTGTCTACACCGGGAGTGCATTCAGCTCGCTGTCTACACCGGGAGTGCATTCAGCTCCCTGTCTACACCGGGAGTGCATTCAGCTCCCTGTCTACACCGGGAGTGCATTCAGCTCCCTGTCAACACCGGGAGTACATTCAGCTCCCTGTCTACACCGGGAGTGCATTCAGCTCCCTGTCTACACCGGGAGTACATTCAGCTCCCTGTCTACACCGGGAGTGCATTCAGCTCCCTGTCTACACCGGGAGTGCATTCAGCTCCCTGTCTACACCGGGAGTGCATTCAGCTCCCTGTCTACACCGGGAGTACATTCAGCTCCCTGTCTACACCGGGAGTGCATTCAGCTCCCTGTCTACACCGGGAGTGCATTCAGCTCGCTGTCTACACCGGGAGTGCAATCAGTCTCGCTGTCTACATCGGGAGTGCATTCAGCTCAGTGTCTACACCGGGAGTGCATTCAGCTCGCTGTCTACACCGGGAGCACATTCAGCTCACTGTCTACACCGGGAGCACATTCAGCTCCCTGTCTACACCGGGAGTGCATTCAGCTCGCTGTCTACACCGGGAGTGCATTCAGCTCGCTGTCTACACCGGGAGCGCATTCAGCTCGCTGTCTACACCGGGAGTGCATTCAGCTCCCTGTCTACACCGGGAGTGCATTCAGCTCCCTGTCTACACCGGGAGTGCATTCAGCTCACTGTCTACACCGGGACTGCACTCAGCTCCCTGTCTACACCGGGAGTGCATTCAGCTCGCTGTCTACACCGGGAGTGAATTCAGCTCGCTGTCTACACCGGGAGTGCATTCAGCTCGCTGTCTACACCGGGAGTAACTCAGCTCACTGTCTACACCGGGAGTGCATTCAGCTCACTGTCTACACCGGGACTGCATTCAGCTCACTGTCTACACCGGGAGTGCATTCAGCTCGCTGTCTACACCGGGAGTACATTCAGCTCCCTGTCTACACCGGGATTGCATTCAGCCCGCTGTCTACACCGGGATTGCACTCAGCTCGCTGTCTAGAGCGTGAGTACATTCTGCTCCCTGTTTACACCGGGAGTACATTCAGCTCCCTGTCTACACCGGGAGTGCACTCAGCTCGCTGTCTACACCGGGAGTGCATTCAGCTCCCTGTCTACACCGGGAGTACATTCAGCTCCCTGTCTACACCGGGAGTGCACTCAGCCCGCTGTCTAGAGCAGGCGTGCATTCAGCTCCCTGTCTACACCGGGAGTGCATTCAGCTCGCTGTCTACACCGGGAGGGGATTCAGCTCGCTGTCTACACCGGGAGTGCATTCAGCTCCCTGTCTACACCGGGAGTGCATTCAGCTCCCTGTCAACACCGGGAGTACATTCAGCTCCCTGTCTACACCGGGAGTGCATTCAGCTCCCTGTCTACACCGGGAGTACATTCAGGTCCCTGTCTACACCGGGAGTGCATTCAGCTCCCTGTCTACACCGGGAGTGCATTCAGCTCAGTGTCTACACCGGGAGTGCATTCAGCTCGCTGTCTACACCGGGAGCACATTCAGCTCCCTGTCTACACTGGGAGTGCATTCAGCTCCCTGTCTACACCGGGAGTACATTCAGCTCCCTGTCTACACCGGGAGTGCATTCAGCTCCCTGTCTACACCGGGAGTGCATTCAGCTCGCTGTCTACACCGGGAGTGCATTCAGTCTCGCTGTCTACATCGGGAGTGCATTCAGCTCTGTGTCTACACCGGGAGTGCATTCAGCTCGCTGTCTACACCGGGAGCACATTCAGCTCACTGTCTACACCGGGAGCACATTCAGCTCCCTGTCTACACCGGGAGTGCATTCAGCTCGCTGTCTACACCGGGAGTGCATTCAGCTCGCTGTCTACACCGGGAGCGCATTCAGCTCGCTGTCTATACCGGGAGTAACTCAGCTCACTGTCTACACCGGGAGTGCATTCAGTCTTGCTGTCTACACCGGGAGTGCATTCAGCTCACTGTCTACACCGGGACTGCATTCAGCTCACTGTCTACACCGGGAGTGCATTCAGCTCGCTGTCTACACCGGGAGTACATTCAGCTCCCTGTCTACACCGGGATTGCACTCAGCCCGCTGTCTACACCGGGATTGCACTCAGCTCGCTGTCTACAGCGTGAGTACATTCTGCTCCCTGTTTACACCGGGAGTACATTCAGCTCCCTGTCTACACCGGGAGTGCACTTAGCTCGCTGTCTACACCGGGAGTGCATTCAGCTCCCTGTCTACACCGGGAGTACATTCAGCTCCCTGTCTACACCGGGAGTGCACTCAGCCCGCTGTCTAGAGCAGGCGTGCATTCAGCTCCCTGTCTACACCGGGAGTACATTCAGCTCGCTGTCTACACCGGGAGTGCATTCAGCTCGCTGTCTACACCGGGAGGGGATTCAGCTCGCTGTCTACACCGGGAGTGCATTCAGCTCCCTGTCTACACCGGGAGTGCATTCAGCTCCCCTGTCTACACCGGGAGTGCATTCAGCTCCCTGTCAACACCGGGAGTACATTCAGCTCCCTGTCTACACCGGGAGTGCATTCAGCTCCCTGTCTACACCGGGAGTACATTCAGCTCCCTGTCTGCACCGGGAGTGCATTCAGCTCCCTGTCTACACCGGGAGTGCATTCAGCTCCCTGTCTACACCGGGAGTACATTCAGCTCCCTGTCTACACCGGGAGTGCATTCAGCTCCCTGTCTACACCGGGAGTACATTCAGCTCCCTGTCTACACCGGGAGTGCATTCAGCTCCCTGTCTACACCGGGAGTGCATTCAGCTCGCTGTCTACACCGGGAGTGCATTCAGTCTCGCTGTCTACATCGGGAGTGCATTCAGCTCAGTGTCTACACCGGGAGTGCATTCAGCTCGCTGTCTACACCGGGAGCACATTCAGCTCACTGTCTACACCGGGAGCACATTCAGCTCCCTGTCTACACCGGGAGTGCATTCAGCTCGCTGTCTACACCGGGAGTGCATTCAGCTCGCTGTCTACACCGGGAGCGCATTCAGCTCGCTGTCTACACCGGGAGGGCATTCAGCTCGCTGTCTACACCGGGAGTGCATTCAGCTCGCTGTCTACACCGGGAGTGCATTCAGCTCACTGTCTACACCGGGACTGCACTCAGCTCCCTGTCTACACCGGGAGTGCATTCAGCTCGCTGTCTACACCGGGAGTGCATTCAGCTCGCTGTCTACACCGGGAGTGCATTCAGCTCGCTGTCTACACCGGGAGTAACTCAGCTCACTGTCTACACCGGGAGTGCATTCAGCTCACTGTCTGCACCGGAACTGCATTCAGCTCACTGTCTACACCGGGAGTGCATTCAGCTCGCTGTCTACACCGCGAGTACATTCAGCTCCCTGTCTACACCGGGATTGCACTCAGCCCGCTGTCTACACCGGGATTGCACTCAGCGCGCTGTCTACAGCGTGAGTACATTCTGCTCCCTGTTTACACCGGGAGTACATTCAGCTCCCTGTCTACACCGGGAGTGCACTCAGCTCGCTGTCTACACCGGGAGTGCATTCAGCTCCCTGTCTACACCGGGAGTACATTCAGCTCCCTGTCTACACCGGGAGTGCACTCAGCCCGCTGTCTAGAGCAGGCGTGCATTCAGCTCAGTGTCTACACCGGGAGTGCACTCAGACCGCTGTCTACACCGGGAGTGCACTCAGCCCGCTGTCTACACCGGGAGTGCATTCAGCTCAGTGTCTACACCGGGAGTGCACTCAGCCCGCTGTCTACACCGGGAGTGCACTCAGCCCGCTGTCTAGAGCAGGCGTGCATTCAGCTCGCTCTCTACAGCAGGCATGCACTCAGCTCACTGTCTACACCGGGAGTGCATAAGATCTGACACTCCCTGTTATATACAGAGAAACGAGTTCCCTGATTGGGCCACTAATCAGGGAACTGGTATTCTAATTGGCCAATCTCATAGGCCTGTGTCTCATTACACATACACTCTTCCCTCTGAAACTCGGAGATGGAGCCTGTGGTTTCTCCTCAGAATCCCCTTCGCTGATTGTCACATGAGCGAATCCGAACTTCACTCCAAAAAATAAGCTTTAGAATCTTCTCTCATAAAAATCCTTAATAGTTTGGATTCTGAAATCCAGACCAGGTTTTCCAATTGAAACTATTAAGCAAAGCTTCCACCCCACCTTGAACAGTGAATCCGGTCCTGGATTTTACACAAACCCCTTTAGGATTTCTTCGTCTTGACTGCTGGGCAAACTGCTCACATTTTTTATTTTTTTATTTAGAGTGTCTACTTCATTTTTTCCAATTAAGGAGCAATTTAGAGTGGCCAATTCACCTAACCTGCACATCTTTGGGTTGTGAGGGCGAAACCCACGCAATCACAGGGAGAATGTGCAAACTCCACACGGGCAGTGACACAGAGCCAGGATCGAACCAGGGACCTCAGTGCCGTGAGGCAGCAGGGCTAACCCACTGCGCCACCGTCCTGCCCCTGCTCACTATTTCTTTAAGACTTGATGGCCAGACTGTATTAAAATGACACCGGACATCTGTTTGAACTTTGAAAGTTCCTGTCCCACTTTAAATCTGGTTAAAATCATTGGCTCTCTAACAGAGAACACTTTGCAGACTGTTCCTGGAATTCTTCTGAACAATACCTTGGTCTCTATTCATTTAACTCCAGTAGTCTTAAGCATTCTTCCTGTCCCAATTTCCTGCCTATCTGGACTGTAGTTTGTCTTGTCGAAAGCCTAGTTCTTTGCAGCTCAACTCCTGGCCACTCTGTCTTCTGGCAAAATTGACAGATGTTCATTCCCAGGGGTCCTGCCTCCACCTACTCACAAATTGAGCTTAAACTGAAACTTAAAAGCTTTTTAAAAATCCTTGTATGTGCCTCTAGTTACTAATAAGCCCCTTACTTCTACTGGCCTGCTGTAATGTTCCAGTGAGGCCCAGCTCAAACTGGAGGAACAGGACACCATCTTCCGAATTGGGCACATTGCAGCCTTCCAGACTTAACACTGAGCTCAGCAACTTCAGACTGTGGACTCTTTCCTCCACCTTCACCCCATTTTTATTTCTACCAATTTATTTTAATTTCTTCCATTTCACTGTTTTCCCCTCACCATTGCCCCCCCCACCCCCCCCCCCCCCCACCCCCCCCCCCCCACCCCCCTCTGCCCCACTTTGTCCACTGGTTCCCTTTTCCTAGTTGCCCTTTGACACTCTGCTCACCTTTGACCTGCCATTCACACATTCTAATCTCTTTTTGTCCCACTATCAGCAACTTCCTTCACCTTAAACTCCCCCATTTACATTCCTTTAGTCTTTCTGTCCATAACATCTTTGTCAATCTCCAATTAATGCTGACCCCCCTATCCATCGTCACCCCTCCACGAACCCCCACTACAGACCCCATTTCCAGTTCCCTCGAGCTTTGACAAAGTGTAATCCAGACTCAAAACGTTAGTCCTCTTTCTCTCTCTCCACAGAGGCTGTCAGGCCTGCTGAGATTGTCCAGTATTTTCTGTTTCAGATTCCAGCATCGGCAGTAATTTGCTTTCACTTTACTTCTATTTATTCTTCCTCTCCAAGCACACTAGAGACACAGTTGGAATTGAAACCAACCCCACCCAAACAAACACCTTTGTCCAGCATGAATTTTAACTATTGGTTTTATCCTTCCAGACACAGAAACATTAAATTAAATCCACTTAAAACTTCACCTTATTTCCAATGTTTATCAAAACAAATATAAATCCGTTAAAACTACCTTTGTTTTCCGAACATTGTTCACTGTGTTTGAAGCACATTGCGATGTCTCTGAGACCTGATGTGATATAAACCTGGCATTTCCCTGAAGAATTTTCTGATCTCCAACCTTAATGCTTGTCGAAATTTTACAAAATTCCTCGAGATACTGTAGAAATGGCCAATTGTGTCACTTCAGTAGAGTTTCCATTGATGTTATAGTCGAAGGTCAGAGAATTGTAATGTTTTGAATCTTTCAAAGTCTGGTTGATGTAATAATCAGCTGATCAAACAGGATCAACTGCAACTAAAACGTGGATATGTTGACTTTAATCAGAGATTAAGACAGAATATAACATCCCAGACGGGATGGTACGGTGGCACAATGATTCACAGCGCCACGGACCTGGGTTCAATTCCGGCCTCAGGTGTCTGTGCGGAGTCGGTACGTTCTCCCCGTGTGTGTGTGGGTTTCCTTCGGGTGCTCCGGTTTCTTCCCACAATCCAAAAATGTGCAGGTTAGGTGGGTTGACCAGGCTAAATTGCCCCTTAGGATGGGGTTATAGGATTAGGGTGGAGGATTGGTCCTAGGCAGGGTCGATGCAGACTTGATGGGCAAAATGGTCTCCATCTGCACTATCGGGATCCTATGACCAGTTATACACCAAACACAAAAGAGTCGGCATGTGCCAGCCACCTTGTACAACTTTACTGTATTTTAAATACCGAATCAAATGTTGAGCCCTTTGTCTTAAAGTTGGGTTGAAGTCATCCAGTCTAAAAAGTTCTAATAGTTTACCAAACTAATGGGTGTTCTTCAGTCAGGAACCTTCCATTCTCCATTCACATACTAATTAAGCAAGGTTAAATAAAAAGTCCAATTCAGCTTCATATGCTGTTTGGTGTCAGTATCTAGCAATTGTTCTCCCACTACTTTCCATGTCCAAAAGATTAGGTGGGGTTATTGGGTTACGGGAGATGGGGCAGGCATGTATTTAAGTGGCTGCTCTTTCCAAGAGCTGGTAGATGTGTTGTTCCTCGTGTCTTAATAAAGCTCGTAGTCTCAAATGCGGAGAAGATGCGTTATTGTGAATTCGTTCTCTCTTCAGAGCTTAACATACGGCTACCTCAAATGCTACCTGCTTGTGTGTCTGTGTCCTGCTACGAGTTCTGCCTTCCGTGAAGTGTGTCCTCACTTCCTGTCCCGGTGTATTTATAGCTCTCCCGTGCTCCCTCTAGTGTTTGCTCAGTTGTATTGTATCTAGTCAATCTACGATCACCACATCCCCCTTTTTCTCTATACATATTTTCTGTACATCGTTAAAGAAAATTGTACAAAACAGTTACTTATGATATGCGTATCTATACAAGTGATGGTGCTATTGCATATTTTACAAAGCCAATGTATTTATGTGTCCAATCTTAATAAAAACATTTATGAGTCCAAACTTGATGAATTTGTTCAGAGTTTTTTTTCTTTTTGTTGTTGATGACGTGGTGATATTGATATTGCAACTCCGTTGTGAATGTTGTTGGTGTTCCTTGTTATTTTAAGTAACCAATGTGTCATCCCGAGGTGTTTGCATGGTCGAACCACTGATATTGACTGACATGGACTTTTTTCTGTGCTTGTGGTATCGATGTATTATTTAATCTGCCTTGAAAGCTGGTGTGCTTGCTTGTTCTAGAGCAGATGTGAGTTTGTGCGATTCGTTGTCATCCCATGGCATGTTTGTAGTGTTGTCATTGTTTTGCAGTGTGCTGTGGCATTGTCCTTCATGTGCCGAGTAGTACCATTGTGTACAAGTCGTTGTTTCATTGCTGTTGTTTCTGTCGTTCCTGTCTTTGTCGTTGTCGCTATCTTTGTTCCTGACTTTGTTGTTTTCGTTGCCGTTCTTGGTGCTGTTTTTTTCGTCGCTATCTTTGTTATGCTTCTTGTTGGTTTTGTTGTTCTTCTTGTAGTTTTTGTCGTTGTTGTTGTAGTTTTTGTTGGTGCTGTCGAAATTCTTGTTTCTGCAGTGCTTCTTGCGATTTTTGTTGTTCTTGTCGCGCTTCATGTTGCTTTTGTTCTTGCTGTTGTTGTTCTCGTTTCTGCTGTGCTTCTTGCTATTGTTGTTCTTCTTGTCGTGCTTCATGTTGCTTTTGTTCTTGCTGTTGTTGTTCTCGTTTCTGCTGTGCTTCTTGCTATTGGTGTTGTTCTTGTCGCGCTTCATGTTGCTTTTGTTCTTGCTGTTGTTGTTCTCGTTTCTGCTGTGCTTCTTTTGGCTTTTGTTTTTCTTGTTATGCTCTATGAGTGTCCCGTGTGGATAATTTGAGTCATTGAACATTTCGTCTCGAGAATGGTGAGAATGATCTGATGTTGCATCGGTGCTGGTGACATCAATCATTTGTGGAGGATTTGATTCCTCACCTTTTCTTTCTTGGTGCTCCTCTTCTGGAGTCAACTTCTTCTCGATTTCATTTGACGCGGTCTCTCTGGACTCTTGCCGCTCCTCTTCTGGAGTCAAAAACTTCATGATTACAATTGACGTGGTGTCTGTGGACTCTTGGCGCTCCTCTTCTGGAGTCAAAATCTGCATGATTTCAGTTGACGTAGTGTCTCTGGACTCTTGGCGCTCCTCTTCTGGAGTCCAAATCTGCATGATTTCTGTTGACGTGGTGTCTCTGGACTCTTGGCGCTCCTCTTCTGGAGTCCAAATCTGCATGATTTCACTTGACGTGGTCTCTCTGGACTCTTGGTGCTCCTCTTCTGGAGTTAAAATCTTCATGATTTCTGTTGATGTTGTCTCACTGGACTCTTGGTGCTTCTCTTCTGGAGTCAAAATCTGCATGGTTTCTGTTGGCGTGGTCTCTCTGGACTCCAGGTGCTCCTCTTCTGGAGTCAAAATCTGCATGGTTTCTTTCGGCGTTGTCTCTCTGGACTCCAGGTGCTCCTCTTCTGGAGTCAAAACCTGCATGGTTTCTGTTGGCGTGGTCTCTCTGGACTCCAGGTGCTCCTCTTCTGGAGTCAAAACCTGCATGGTTTCTGTTGGCGTGGTCTCTCTGGACTGTTGGGTGGCCCGACTCTGTGCTTCTGTACAGACAAGCTGAGAACTGTCAGTCTCGCTGTGATCCTGTACGTCGAGTGTGATCACCTTGTCACTGTTTTCGCATGCAGTGGGTAGAGGTACATTGTCTTCTTCTTGTTCATGTGAGCTTGGTTGACTTTCATAGTCTGCTTGCGGTTGCTCAGATACAGCGGGTTTACCTTCATGGTCTTGTTCATGCATGGTGTTTGCCAGGTAGTGTTTGCTTGCATCCCTTTTGGAGTCTTTCATCACTCGCACTGTGGAGCCTGTCATCGCTCGCTCTGTGGAGTCTTTCTGTGCTCTCTGTGTGGCGTCGTCTTCGTCATGGGTATTGCTGTCATCCAATGTATTGACGAGCTGCCATGGCATCATGGTGTTGGATTCATCTACCACGAGTAGATTCGTGTTGAGCTTTACGACCGTGTCGCTGATGCTGTGATCAGCATATCCGAATAACTCAGACATGTCTGAGTAGTATTCTTTGAAAACCAAATCATCTTGGTTGGATTCTTCTACCACGAGTTGATTCGTGTTGAACTTTGCGACCGTGTCGCTGATGCTGTGATTAGCATATCCGACTAACTCAGCCATGTCTGAGTAGTAATCTTCGAAAAACAAATCATCTTTTGTTGTTTCGGAATTCTTTTTCTTCACTTTGGGTGGTGCAGACTGCTTTTTCCAGGGTGTTGTGCGAGTTATTTTCAACTGCTGGTTTAAGTTCAGGCGTTTTTCTGTGTTCTGAGGCAAGAAAAATTGGTTTTTACCACTTTAAGTATCTTGTTTTCAATTTTCGGGCATTTCCCTTTTAAGTAGGCGTGGTCGGGATGCTCAGACGTCATGACGTCACGCGTAGGAATGAATTGGGCATGCGCAAATCGGCCTTCCTTCACTGTGCGGTTTTGTGTCCATTGCGCATGCGCGACTTGCGCATGCGTATAACAATCCGCGACCAAAACTTTTTGAGAGTGCGCATGCACCACTAACCTTTTTACACTGCGCATGCGCGGCGGGCGCATGCGCAGAACGATGAACGGATGGTTGGAACTGCGCATGCGCGGCTTCAGGTTCCGGCGCATGCGCAGACGCAATTTGTAGTTCTTTGTGTGCCCAAGACTGCAAAATGTGGTCGGACGCCATTTTATCGCGGATTTCAGCGTTTTTTCTTTCTGAAAGTTGTAAGTTACCTTTTCTTTTCGATCTGGACTGGATTTCAGCGTTTTGGCTTTGTGAAAAATTCATGTTATTTCTTCTTTTTGATCTGTACTTTTCACTCGCGATTTCTTGTTCTTTTCCTGATTTTTTAAGTTTTGCATCACTCAGTCTCTGTGCAGTTTGGCCTCTGAGCATACAGTGCTGTTCAAATTCCTTACAGTACTCTTCAAATTTGTTTAGTATTGTTTGTAAGCTGTTTCTGTCTTCACCTTTTGAGTATTTAAATCCATTATAAACTTTCCTAGCTTCATGTCCTTTGATGAGCATTGCTATTTTAATTTCGTCTGAGGCTGCTGCTGCATCATTAGCTATGATACCTAAATCGAACCATTGTTTAAATATTTTCCAGACACTTCTTACATTTCCAGTCGTGTCCAGCTGAAGTGGGTATCCAAGGCACATCCTCCCATCAGCGATGTCTTCCCAAGTCGAATGTCCAGTAGGAGATTTCCATGCCATTTTGTTCTTTCTGTGTCTGCAGCTGAGTTGTCCTGTAGTAAGCGTCTGAAGCCACTGCTGGTACCATGTGTTGTTCCTCGTGTCTTAATAAAGCTCGTAGTCTCAAATGCGGAGAAGATGCTTTATTGTGAATTCGTTCTCTCTTCAGAGCTTAACATATGGCTACCTCAAATGCTACCTGCTTGTGTGTCTGTGTCCTGCTACGAGTTCTGCCTTCCGTGAAGTGTGTCCTCACTTCCTGTCCCGGTGTATTTATAGCTCTCCCATGCTCCCTCTAGTGTTTGCTCAGTTGTATTGTATCTAGTCAATCTACGACCACCACAGTAGAGACTCGATGGACCGAACAGCCTCCCTCCACTGTATATTCTATGATACTGCAGAGTTCTTCTCTGACCCAGGGATGAAGCTGTCAACGACCAAAAATAATAATTTCACTGATTTGTTTCTGGAGAACCAAAACCTTACAGAGTTTCCAGGAACGTTACAGTCACGCCACTGGCCTGTTCCTTTCCCTATTTCAATCTGATTCTAGATATGTGTATAAATATATATCCGTATATACACATGTTTTTGCAGAAACAAAGCGTAATTCTAATTTTAACACAACCAGCAAGGAAATTCCACCACAATGTCGTGAAACAATTTCGTCCTGATCACTTTCCACGTGAAATCAATTTGAGAAACTTTATCATGTGAAAGCCAAGTAACATTTTCAGCATAATTACCTCGTGATAAGCCAAGATTCCGCTTGTGTCACTGAATGAACCAGCTTTCCCACTTTTAGAAACGGGAGCACCAATCGCTGTGTTGTACGTTTTGAGGGTGAAGGTGACTCCAAACGTTGGGAATCCAACAAGTAGTTTTTTTGGTGCTGCACCTTGGTCCCTCCAGTATTTCAAAATGTAATTCTGCAAAATAACATAGCTTGGTATCTTTATTGAGGTTTTACATAGCTAAAAACCATTTCCTATATTATATTGTTAAAATATTCAATAATAATAAATAATAAAACATGGGCGTCTATTTCTAAGCGGACATACTTACAATATTGTGTTCTTTTTTGACGTCGAAGGAGCGATGATACAGGGGGCTGTGGTGTCCAGTGACAATGTTCCCCGCGTTAAAGTTAAATGTCATCACAGCGATAAAGTCTAGATTCCTGTTTAAGAAAGTACCAAATGTAGCAATACAATCCCAAATGTTTTAGATAGTTAATTATATCTAATCATAGGTTTTACTGGGTCAGTGGGTCGTATTGCCAAACACTGATTACCAAGCAAGATTCCAGGTTTGCTTCCCATCATTGGCTGTTGGAGTTGAGGCCAGTTTTGACGACAGGAGTCTCCTTACTTCTCTGGATGTTTTGCATCCACCTGTGGGACAGCACGGTGGCACAGTGGTTAGCACTGCTGCCTCACAGCTCCAGGGTCCCAGGTTCAATTCCAGCCTTGGGCCACTGTCTGTGTGGGGTCTGCACGTTCTCCCCGTGTCTGCGTGGGTTTCCTCCGGGTGCTCCGGTTTCCTCCCACAGTCCAAAGGTGTGCAGGTTAGGTGGATTGGCCATGCTAAATTGCCCTTAGAGTCCAAAGAGGTTAGATGGGGTTACTGGGATAGTGTGGAGGTGTGGACTTGGGTAGGGTGCTCTTTCCAAGGGCTGGTGCAGACTCGATGGGCCGAATGTCCTCCTGCACAGTAAATTATATGATTCTATGATCAGACAGGGCTTTGATTTCAGTTTATCTAAGGGATGGAGCCCTGGCATTACAGCACTCCCTCAGTGTGGAAGTGATATGCATTGTGCACCTCTCAAACCCAACACCCTCCAACCAAGAGGAAAGTCATTTTTTATAGACATAGAATATACTGCACCGGTCGCACCATGAAACATGGTGCCGGCCATGCATGAACCCTAACCCATCAACCGCGACCCCAACCCACCCCCTGGCCACCCCCCCACCACTCCCTCCAACTTGAGCAGAAGCCCCCCCCCCCCCCCCCCCGGGATCCCAGACAAGTGTGGTGGGGCTGTATACTTTCCGCAGCCGGCACGCTGGGTTCCCGACCGATAGAACAACACGTGGCCCGCGCCGTCAGGAACTCAGTCCATCAGGGCAGAGCATCGCGGGTAGACTGGCTGATGATGCGCCAACAGCGTTGAAACGGCGAGCGTCATGATAACACTGGTTTGGAGGTGGCGGACCATGACGGACCGGCATCAAACCGGGTGCCGGCCCCGATTCTGTCATCGGAATCCATTCTTTGCCCTATCGCTGATCACGATTATGGCGTCGGGCGACGGAGAATCCAACGCCCAATTTTTTTTCCGAAGGTCATAAGCTTCAATCTTCTTGTGCTTACTGTGAAATCTCAGCTATCTCATACTTGGCCTCAACGGCCCTTTTATCAGCAGTGACTGGAGCTGTCAACAGGAGTCTGGCCTTCTTAGTTTTCAGTGCCTCTGCTTTAAAGGCCTCCATCATTTCCTACAAAGGAAGAGCAAATCTTAATGATGATGAACATCCTTCAGAACATATCCTGTCATCACAGCTCCACTTGAAAAGTCTACATTAGTGGCCATTCTTCTGGAACTGTCATTGGAGGGGGGCGAACTCATGGAAACATGTAAAATTCTAACAGGACCAGACAGGGAAGATGCAGGAAGGATGTTCCCAATGGTGGGTGTGTCCAGAACCAGGGGTCACAACCCGAGGAAACGGGGTGTCCATTTCGAGCAGAGATGAGGAGAAATTCCTTCACACAGAGAGTGTTGAGTCTGTGGAATTCGCCACCTCAGAAAGTAATTGAGGCCAAAACATTGTATGATTTCAAGAAGGAATTAGATGTCGCACCTGGGGCCAAAGGATTCAAGGGATTTGGGAAGAAATCGGGAACAGGTACTGAATTGGATGGTCAGCCACGATCATAATGAATGGCGGCGGAGCAGGCTTGAAGGGCTGAATGGCCTCCTCCTGCTCCTATTTTCTGTGTTTCTATGGATATGCATCAAATTTATTATATCTGATACTGTGTGCACGTCTCTGAGATCCTGTTTAAACTAAATATACCCGAGTCATTTTCTCTGCTCCTCCAGCAGCTGTTTTCATGAAGGTACGGCCCTCACTGGCATTGAGCCGACATTATTGCCTTTAGATCATCTCCAAATACCTTTACAAGATGTCACATTAAAGACGATAGTCTGAGACCTGTCACCTTGACCAAGAGGGTGAAACGTTGTTTATCTTCCGGTGATTTGCATCCGTAATCAGGAAACCTCCAGTCCAGGTCCAAACCATCAAATTTGTGCTTCCGCAGAAAAGTCACGACAGAATTGCTGAACTTTTCCCGGCTTTCCTTTGTAATTGCAATGCTGGGTGATGTAACCATGGGAAAGTTGGAGTAGAGAAAGCATTAAATCTGTAAATTTCCTTCTCACAAACAGGTCATTTGAAAATATTTTAAATTGGTTTTTAACATTTTAACGTTTTATACATAAAAGAGAACAATGCAAAAGAACAAGAACAACAGAGACCTTCCCGCACTGTATCAACCAACACCCCAATAACTGAAAAAATAGCAACCCCCCACCAATCCCTACCGTCCCCTCCAAACCCTTCCTCCTCCCCCAGCAGCTGACTGTAACCAACTCTTTAAAGTAAAGAATATACAGACCCCAGCTCTTGTGGAACCCCTCAATCATCCCCTCAAGGTAAACTTAGCCTTCTCCAAGTACAGGAATATGCCCAGCCATAGTCAGGTACTGGGTGGAGAGGATGACCTCAGGTACTGGGTGGAGAGGATGACCTCCGCCCCAACAGGACCTGCTAGTGAGGCAAAGGCTAAAAAATTTTCCCCCGCTTCCGTCTGCGTGTCCGGTTAGTCCAACACCCCAAATATGGCCCCCATGGGCTTAGCTCTAAATCCAAGAGCGGGATCGCCGACATGGTGCCGAAAAATGAACCACCAAAATTTTCCAACTTCAGGCAGGACCAGAATATATGTCCATATGGCAGTGCCAGGCTGTCAGGGGCAAGGTACCTGGGTGGCTCTAGCAGTACCTGGGTGCCACCCTGTCTGGAGGCCGACCACCTGGGGGCCTCCATTCCCCTGAGGGACCCCTCCAGGTACTGTTCCGCCCGGTTCCTGTTGTGGAGACCAGGAGCCCGGCTGGGGTCTCCTCGGCAAGGCCGATTGATCCGGCGTCGGTACGACTAAGTGGGTTCCTAAATTCACTTAGCCGTGCGAGACTGCGTCCTGCCCATTGTGGGAAACTTTCTTGCGAATATATGAAGAATGTCCTTCTTCCTGTTGAATGATCTTGTGTTGTTGTGAATTGCAAAGAAGGAGTTGGGGGAAATTCTCCATTAACTAACTGGGAATATCAGTCAGGACAGGTGATTCTCCCTGTCCCCTCCACATGGTCACTGACAGAACGTGCAGACAGATCTTCCATGATAAAAAAAAATGTATAATCTTTGCTAATTCCCCTTTGGGGCACACAGGCTTCCCCGTTCAGCAGATGGGGAGCCACCAACTGAAATTCCACCAAAGTCGCCTTATTTTTGGATTCTCTGTCCGACAGGATAACCTGAGCATTTCATGGGTAATCTAACAAGAAACCTGGGACTGTATAAACTCAGTATCTGCTGCCATCGTTCTTTTGCATTATTGAAAATGACCTATTTAATTTTACCAAAATAATCGCAGAAATGCTGACATTGATATTTACAAACTTGCGACCCACTGAACTTGGAGACTTAAACAATTTGAGAAATTATTAATTTTACCTTCCGTTCCCATAAGCTAAACCGATGTATCCCAAAAGCGTTTTCAGATTCTTATTTCTGATCAGAAAAATGACAGAAACCACAAGCGTCAGTATAGCAGTGAATAAGGTTGGAGACTACAACAGCAACATTTCATTTCTCCACCCATATAAACGATACACACCGATTCTCTCAATGATACCTGGGGGTGGGGTATGGTCTGGAATTCAAGTTCAGCAGCGGGATTGGATGGTGGAGCAAATTTCATTGGATGGAGGTGGTGGCTCAGAGTGGGGCGGGGGGCAATGTGGGGGAGTGAAATGACTGGCCCTTTGCAATCTCATAGTGCTAAACTCATTACATATGTATGAGCAAGAAGCACTGTTAGGAAGTCACTGGTTATTTTAATTGATTTATATTTGTGTTGGTAAAAATTAGAAATAATTTTCAGTGGATTTAATTTAATGCTTCTGTGCGTAGAAGGGTAAAACTGTTGGATTAATGCTGGATTAAGGTTTATATGTGCGAGGGTTGATTAAGTTCCAACTGTTTTTCTAGTGTGCTTAGAACGTGCTATGACATGAAGGATAAATAAACCAGTCATAGTTACCTAGCAACCAGGGCCTTTTGTCACAACACCCTGGGTGAGCGCATTGGCAATTCCAGCCCCCCTCAACCTGGGCTCGCAATATAAGTGAATTAACAATAATTCTTATTAATTTATCGAGATTTTGTCCCTGACCGTTGCAATGAGATGCAAGCAACAGATTTATCAGTAAAAACGTTAACAAACTGTTTATTAATAACAAGAGGAAAAGATGAATATATGAATGAATAACAGAACATTCAGTAAGGCGTTTGATAAGGTTCCCCACGGTAGGCTATTGCAGAAAATAAGGAAGTATGGAATTGAAGGTGATTTAGCGGTTTGGATCAGTAATTGGCTAGCTGAAAGAAGACAGAGGGTGGTGGTTGATGGCAAATGTTCATCCTGGAGTTCAGTTACTAGTGGTGTACCGCAAGGATCTGTTTTGGGGCCACTGCTGTTTGTCATTTTTATAAATGACCTGGAAGAGGGTGTAGAAGGATGGGTTAGTAAATTTGCAGATGACACGAAGGTCGGTGGAGTTGTGGATAGTGCTGAAGGATGTTATAGGATACAGAGGGACATAGATAAGCTGCAGAGCTGGGCTGAGAGGTGGCAGATGGAGTTTAATGCGGAAAAGTGTGAGGTGGTTCACTTTGGAAGGAGTAACAGGAATGCAGAGTACTGGGCTAATGGCAAGATTCTTGGTAGTGTAGATGAACAGAGAGATCTCGGCATCCAGGTACATAAATCCTTGAAAGTTGCCACCCAGGTTAATAGGGCTGTTAAGAAGGCATATGGTGTGCTAGCCTTTATAAGCAGGGGGATTGAGTTTCGGAACCACAGGGTCATGCTGCAGCTGTACATAACTCTGGTGCGGCCACACCTGGAGTACTGCGTGCAGTTCTGGTCACCACATTATAGGAAGGATGTGGAAGCTTTGGAAAGGGTTCAGAGGAGATTTACTAGGATGTTGCCTGGTATGGAGGGAAGGTCTTACGAGGAAAGGCTCAGGGAATTGAGGTTGTTTTCGTTAGAGAGGAGAAGGCTGAGAGGTGACTTAATAGAGACATATAAGATAGTCAGAGGGTTAGATAGGGTGGACAGTGAGAGTCTTTTTCCTCGGATGGTGATGACCAACACGAGGGGACATAGCTTTAAATTGAGGGGTGAGAGATATAGGACAGATGTCAGAGGCAGTTTCTTTACTCAGAGAGTAGTAGGGGTGTGGAACGCCCTGCCTGCAACAGTAGTAGACTCGCCAACTTTAAGGGCATTTAAGTGGTCACTGGATAGACATATGGATGAAAATGGAATAGTGTAGGTCAGATAGGCTTCAGATGGTTTCACAGGTCGGCGCAATATCGAGGGCCGAAGGGCCCGTACTGCGCTGTAGTGTTCTATGTTCTATGATCTGCCAATCTACCTAATGCCAAACCCCACCCTCCACCCAGACCCACACAAGGCAGACGCACACACGGCGAGACCAGAGGGGAAGAGTTTAAACTGCAAAAACAGTTTAATAGTTATGGGATTCTTCTATGCTGCCAACATAGCTCTTTGTAGCCAGCGATTTCCTAATCATGTATCCAATCTGAAACTGCAGGTTGTAGAAAGCTCCCTAAATCAGAAGGCAGAGAGAGAGAGAGAGATTCGAAACTGCTTCGTGCCTGCAACTCTTCACAAGATCCGCCTTCTCTCTAGAACTTTCTGCCTGGCCCCACCAATCACAGGCCCCAATGGGAAATTGTACATTTCCGATTGACTACTTGCCAAGTCTATCAAATCATCATCACCGGTTCTACCACAGAACCCAAAGGGGATGGGCGCGATTCTCCGGACTCACGACGGTTCGGAGAATAGCGGGCGTCGGAAATTTTTACGGCGACGCTGTTCCGACGCCCTCCCGCTATTCTCCGAACCCCGCAAAATGTCGGAGTCGCCATTCCCGACAAACGCCTCCTTCCCGCCCCTAACACGACCAGAATCGCCACTGATAGCCCCCCCCCGCTATTCACCGGCCCGTATGGGCCGAAGTCCCGATGTCATGGCGCCCTGTTTGCACGTCGTGAAACACACCTGCTTTTTAAATTCGTCAACCAGTCGGCCTGGCTGACGACAGCTTGGAGGAGGTCAGGGCACCACTCTGCGCACCGCTCAGCGCACCGCTCAGCGCACCGCTCGAGTCTGGCCACAACGGGGAAGGCATCCCTGAGAACTGGAGGGGGTCCAGAGCGGGGGGAATGGGGGCGACGGGGGAGGCAGTGGGGGCGACGGGGGAGGCAGTGGGGGGGTGACGGGGGAGGCAGTGGGGGGGTGACAGGGGAGGCAGTGGGGGAGACGGAGGGGGCAGTGGGGGAGACGGGGGAGGCAGTGGGGGAGACGGGGGAGGCAGTGGGGGCGACGGGGAGGCAGTGGGGGAGACGGGGGAGGCAGTCGGGGGCAACGGGGGAGGCAGTGGGGGGGTGACGGGGGAGGCAGTGGGGGGCGACAGGGGAGGCAGTGGGGGAGACGGAGGGGGCAGTGGGGGAGACGGGGGAGGCAGTGGGGGGCGACGGGGGAGGCAGTGGGGGGCGACGGGGAGGCAGTGGGGGAGACGGGGGAGGCAGTCGGGGGCGACGGGGGAGGCAGTGGGGGAGACGGAGGGGGCAGTGGGGGAGACGGGGGAGGCAGTGGGGGGCGACGGGGGAGGCAGTGGGGGAGACAGAGGGGGCAGTGGGGGCGACGGGGGAGGCAGTGGGAGCGACGGGGGAGGCAGTGGGGAGACGGAGGGGGCAGTGGGGGGCAGACGGAGGGGGCAGTGGGGGCGACGGGGGAGGCAGTGGGGGCGACGGGGGAGGCAGTGGGGGAGACGGGGGAGGCAGTGGGGGGCGACGGGGGAGGCAGTGGGGGAGACGGGGGAGGCAGTGGGGGGCGACGGGGAGGCAGTGGGGGAGACGGGGGAGGCAGTCGGGGGCGACGGGGAGGCAGTGGGGGGCGACGGGGAGGCAGTGGGGGGCGACGGGGAGGCAGTGGGGGAGACGGGGGAGGCAGTCGGGGGCGACGGGGAGGCAGTGGGGGAGACGGGGGAGGCAGTGGGGGAGACGGAGGGGGCAGTGGGGGAGACGGGGGAGGCAGTCGGGGGCGACGAGGGAGGCAGTGGGGGAGACGGAGGGGGCAGTGGGGGAGACGGGGGAGGCAGTGGGGGGAGGCAGTGGGGGGCGACGGAGGGGGGGGGTTAGGTAGAGAGTGAGCCGTCCAACCCCGTTACAAAGTGTCTGCCACCATGCCATGGTGTGCCGGTCACGAGGACACGGCCGTTGGTTCCCCTGTGGCTTCCGGACACAGGCCACTGACGCACCCGTGAGGAGGCCATAGTTTACTGGCCGTTGGATGCAGAAAGTGACCAGGGGTTAGGCTGCCCGCGTGTCAGCAGCGCGACCAGACCACCGGGACACACAGGTACCCCGTGGCTGGCGGCTGCCGAGTTGTCGACTAACCTCCGTCTAACATGTTCCGTTTCTCTGCCCCCACCACCCTTCTGTACGTTAGCACAATGTCTGCGAACAGAACGGCTATGTTCTGCGCAGTGGTTGGGGCCACTGCACTGCATTTGGAGATGCAGCAGCATCCACAGCCACAACCCGCAGTGGATGCAGGGCCAGCTGCAGCAGCAGAGGGAAGGGCCGAGGAGTTGCCAGTCGTCGAGCAGCATGGTGAGGAGGAGGAGGAGGAAGAGGAAGAGGAGAGAGTGAGGGTGCAGCCACGGCGCCAGAGGCGACGACCAAGGCCGAGGGTGTACCGTGTCCGGGTCTCTTTCCTAACAATGACGGACATCACCTGCAGGAGGAGACTCCGGCTGAGTAGGCAGACGGTGATACATATCTGCGAACTCCTGTCGCACCTCGCCCCACGTGGAACGGGGGGAGGACACGCGATCCCGGTTGCCATCAAGGTGATGGTCGCTCTGAACTTCTATGCTACCGGCTCCTTCCAGTCTCCGAGCGGGGACGTCTCTGGGATCTCCCAGTCATCGGCGCACAGGTGCATCCGGGATGTGACCGACGCCCTCTATGCCATCGCCGATCGCTACATCACCTTTCCCGAGGACCAAGCAAGTCAAGACTCACGAGCTCGTGGATTTGCCAGTGTGGCCGGGATACCGAGGGTTCAGGGGTCAATCGACTGTGTTCACGTCCCCATGCGCCCGCCTGCTGTGGACAGGGACGTGTTCACAAACAGGAGGGGGACATACTCCATTAATGTCCAGGTGGTATGCGACCCCCACATGAGGATCATGAACGTCTGTGCAAGGTTCCCAGGGAGTGTGCATGACTCCTACATACTGCCGCAGTCGTTCATCCCTGCGATGTTTGAGGGACGTCCCCCCCCCGGCTGAGGGGCTGGTTGCTAGGCGACAGGGGTTATCCGCTGAGGTCTTGGCTGATGACGCCTATACGGAGGCCTCAGACCAATGCGGAAACACGATACAACGAGGCCCATGCAGCAACCAGGGGTGTGGTGGAGCGCTGCCTTGGCCTCCTGAAGATGAGATTCAGGTGCCTGGACCGCTCCGGAGGGGCCCTGCAGTACCAGCCCGACAAGGTCGCTCGCATTGTAGTGGCCTGCTGTGCGCTGCACAACATCGCGATGCAGAGGGGAGATGACCTGCTGCAGGAGGCGGAGGGAGAAGCTAGTGGCAGTGGTGCCAGCACAGAGGAGGAGGAGGAGGAGGAGGAGGAGGAGGAGGAGGAGGAGGAGGAGGCGAGGGAGGAGGAGGAGGAGGAGGAGGCTGGCGGAGTGGCGGGCGCAGAACGCAGACACGACCCAGGTGCTGGTGATGTCCAGGAGGCGGCACGACGGACCCGGCAAGGACGGCGGGCACGCGACGCCCTGGTGGCAGCACGGTTCACGCATCGCATGTTACGTCCCCGATGAACACCAAACCACCACCTGCATCACTAGTCATGCAGAGGGTCACCACACAACTGCCACCACCACAACCCTCCCCCCCCCCCCCCCTCTCAGTGTACACTGCTTCACTTCGACATCACGCTTATCACTGGGTCCAGACGGTATGGCACAACATTGATGGCTGTGTCAGCGGGTGTGATCAGTGCCATGTGGAACGATGACAGCCAGCTCTGCGAAGAGCTGTGAGCTCAGAATCGTTAGAGAGAGTCTGACCCATGGCAATAGCTGAACCATCCACCTTGGTGGCCGCTGAGTTTGTCACTGACACTCCATCACGTGCCCGCGTGGGCTAGCTGTGGGAGGGGGTAGGGGCAGGGACTGCACACCCGTCACCCCCAGCGACACTCGGTCACCATCACGATTCCTGTGGCTGTGGAACAATCACACGGTATTACAAGTAAGGTGGAACAGTGCGTTTAATGTTAACAATTATTTACAGGTGCCCTAGCCCCTACCACTAAACTGTGCCCTTCACCCGTGCCAACTTACTCAGTGTCTATCTTAGTTGCCTTACGGGCCCTACCACTACGTCTACGTGACTCCCCAGATGATACAGCAGGAGTGGAGGAGGATTGCTGCGAATCGCCCCCCTCGACTCGTTTCTCCTTGGCTAAGCGTTTCCTGGGGCGACCCGGCCTTGATGGGCCAGGCTGCTCTGCGGGCGTCTCGGGTGACATTGTGCCACCCTGCTCTGCCTGCTGCCCTCCCGATGCACCAAGGATGGGACGGGGGGAGGCCGAGAATTCTGGGACGTCCCGTG
Source organism: Scyliorhinus canicula (assembly GCF_902713615.1). NCBI lineage: Eukaryota > Metazoa > Chordata > Chondrichthyes > Carcharhiniformes > Scyliorhinidae > Scyliorhinus > Scyliorhinus canicula. The sequence continues at coordinate 143,890,025 of NC_052160.1, forward strand.
ATGGCCTTAATGGGACGGACCCCGAAACCTCCTCCTCCCTCGGGGAGCCCGGTGGCCCCCGGGCCTCACTTTGGGACAGAGGTGCGAACGAGGAGGTGCCCCGTCGCACCACCGACACCTGGCGCTGCCAGTCCTGGAGGCCTGCAACGGTATCCACGAGGATCCGAAGGTTTGCAGACACGGAGTCCAGGGAGTTAGACATTCCCGCCAGGGACTGTGCAACCTCAACCTGTGTGTGCACGACGCCATCCAGCACATGTGTCAGGCGGTTGATGGTCTCCGCGACCGACTGCTGCGACTGTGCTATCGACTGCTGGGACTGTGCCATGGCCCGCAGGGCGCCGGCAATGTCGTTTTGGCTCTGGCACATTGCTGCCTGTGAGAGGGCAACCCTGTCCAGGGCCGAGGATGACGCGTGCACATTAACCCCAACGTCTTGCATAACCTGACCCATTGCCTCCACCGCGGATGCCACCCGTGCGGTGTCGGACTGGGTCTCTGCCATGAGCGGCACCACTCCCTGCTCTTGGACGCGGTTCGACTCCTCTAACAGCGTCTGCAGAGCCAGGAAGGCAGCCCTCATCCCGTCATTGTTTCCCTGGGTTTCTTGAGGCATCGGCTGTGCGGGTGGGTTGATAAACTCCAGGAACTCAGAAAACGTCTGGGAGCCAGCTGCATCCTGGGCCTGGTCTGTTCTCCGCGAGTCCGGGCCCTCTGTTGCTCCGACCTCCACCTGCTGTACCTGCTCAGCTGTGATGTGCCAACCAGACTGTGCCCCAGGAGACTCATCACTAAATAGGCCCGCCGGGGTGTGTGTCTCTGGGATGATGGATGTGGTGGGAGAAAGCAGTGCTGCAAGCCCGATGCTCTCAATGTTTAGGGCCTCCTCCAGGGTGTGGGGCTGCTCAGCGTCAGGAGGGTTGTCCCTGGCCATTTCTGGTGGTTGTGGACTTCGAACCCTCTGTGCGTCCTGGTCCGCAGATTGGGTTGGGGCGGATGGGGCTGCCCGCTGATCGGGCACCCTCTGTTGTGAGGCCCCGGGTGAGGTGGCGGCAGATTCCTGTCTCCGTCTGGAGGCAGACGGCCCTGGTCGTTCGGCATCACGTTCTAGGGAAGAGAATGAGACGGGTTATTTAGATTTGCTCGGCAGGCCGCTGGACGGTCCAGTGGGCAGGGTGTGTGAAGGGACAGAGGATGGGGGAGGTGTCCCAGTGGGCAGGGTGTGTGAAGGGACAGAGGATGGGGGAGGTGTCCCAGTGGGCAGGGTGTGTGAAGGGACAGAGGATGGGGGAGGTGTCCCAGTGGGCAGGGTGTGTGAAGGGACAGAGGATGGGGGAGGTGTCCCAGTGGGCAGGGTGTGTGAAGGGACAGAGGATGGGGGAGGGGTGAGTGTTTGTCAGGGAGGGTTGTCTCACTTGCTGCAGTTCCGCCAACCTCGCATAGCGCGATATCGCGGGTGGCAGACCCCCCAACAAGGTCCAGGGGGTGCTTAAGTTAAGGGGGAGGGATGGTTGTGACTAGGGGGCACCCTCATGGCACTTACCCTGGCAGACCTGGTGAGGTCGTGTAGCTTCTTCCTACATTGCTCAGCTGAGCGAGGGGTCTGCCCCACGGCACTGACGGCAGCAGCCACGTCACGCCAGGTCTGGCGTACCGCGCTGGCAGGTTGGCGATGCCCTCTCCGCGGGCGGATGATGCCCCTCCTCTGCTCCACGGCATCGAGCAGCGCCTCGACGTCCGCATCAACAAAGCGAGGAGCAGCTCTCCTCGGCTCCAACATCCTGCCCGACAGATTCTGTGGTCGCCCGCGCCTTTTTACGGCGTCGGGCGGCGTCATGTGGGCGTGATCGTGTCGTCGCCGCGTTCCGTCGTCATCACGCACGTAATTGACGCGGCCGCGCTACTAGCCCATTTCCCGGAAGTGAATCCGTCGGGAAATGAAGCCTTCGCGACCGTCGTAAAACGGTCCCGATTTTTACGACGGTTTTACGATTTTCCGCGGGTGCGGAGAATCGCGCCCGATGTTTCTGCTTAAACCATCACAATAGGGGTTCCAACTCTGCCAAAAATCTGTAGTTAAACAGAACCAGGTGGCAACTGCTTGTGGCACCACCATGCCAACTCCGGGGGCAACCCAGTGATGAGGCGTTGTGCCAGGTGACTCTGACAGTCTGCTCAGGGAAACATCTGACAGGATCCAAAATCTCCTTTTCCCTAAGGGCTGTGAGGACATTACCTCCAGCCCACTGCTTGATCGCCTTGTGGACAAAGGTGTTTTCCTTGACATATGTTTCCATGGGGTTGAGGTGATGCGGCACGGTCCAATTACTTGGCCCCATCCTTCACAACACCGGGGCAGATAGAGCCTCAGTACGTAGTGACACTTGGTTTTTGAGTACCGGGGTCCACACGCAGCTTGATGCAGCCGCACATAAAGGTGGACATCAGGATAAAGGCAGCATTGGGTATGCTTCTCCCTCCCTAATCCAGAGATTTGGCATTCCTTCGGACATGATCCATCTTGGACCTCCAGATGAAGTTGAAGATGGCTCGGGTGACAGCTGCGACGCAGGACTAGGCTGTGGGCCACACGCAGCAACACTGAGAGTACCTCACAGTCAATGATTAGACTTTTGGCCGCAAGTCCCAGCTGCTCCAAACTATACCCCAGCACCTTCAGGTAATCTCGCTTGACGTTGAAGGGGACAAAGGACCGGTCGGCCCAGTTACCAAAGAACACAACCTCCTTCTTGCCATGCTTTATCTTTGCTCCCCAGGCCAGTTTGAACCAACAGTCTGGGCATCGACATCAGATCTGAGCAGAAGATGGCAACATCGTCCATGTACAGGTTGGATGTGCTCTGAATGCCTCCGGAGCCTGGGATCATCATTCCTCTTATGCCCGAATCCTTCCTAATGGACTCGGCAAAAGGTTCTATGCAACACATACACAAGGCAGAGGAGAGGGGGCAGCCCTGCCTGACTCCAGATTTGATCTGCAAGCTTCCTGATACCCACCCATTGATTGAGACTGCGCGACAGATGTTTGTGTCGAGTAGTTTGATCCAATTGCGAATTCCCTCTCCAAACCCCATTTTGGAGAGCACATCCATCATGTAGGTGTGCGATATTCTGTCAAATATTCTGTCTGGGGGTTGTTGGGTTACGGGTATAGGTTGGATACGTGGGTTTAAGTAGGGTGATCATTGCTCGGCACAACATCGAGGGCCGAAGGGCCTGTTCTGTGCTGTACTGTTCTATATTCTATAACCCTTCTCCTGGTCAAGGCTGATGGGGCAGGTGTCCCCCCTCCTGTCCTGTACTTAGAAGATCGTATCCCTGAGTAGCGCAAGGCTATCAGAGATCTTCCTGCCGGGTACAGCACAGGTCTGGTCAGGGTGGATCACCGACTCCAGAGCAGACATGACCCGATTGGCGATGACCTTGGCTAGAATTTTATAATCCATATTCAACAGTGAAATGAGTCGCCAATTTCAAATTTCTGCCCTTACCCCCTTCTGCTTGTAGATGAAGGTGATGATGCCTTTCCTCATGGATTCTGACATGCTGCCGTCCCGAAGCATACTCTCGTACACTTCCAGCAGGTCTGGGCCCATCCAGTCCCACAGAGCCAAATACAACTCAGCTGGTACAACTCATCTCAAAGGACTTGACGGCCTTTGTCTGCTCATCCAGAGATTGCGGTTTGTCCAGGCTTTCCCGCTCGCTGTCGTCTCAGACCTCCGTGATGGACGACAGGAAAGACTGGGAAGCCGTGTTGTCTGTTGGCTTCAGATCATACAGTCCGGCATAAATGGATTTGGTGATTCTCAGGATGTCAGACTGCAATGATTTACAGAGCCATCTTCTTCCTTCAGGCAGCTAATCACAGAGGACTCTCTGTGCACCTTTTGGAAGAAGAAGCACAAGCACGTTTCATCCTGCTCCACGGAGTGGACTCTGGACCGGAAGATAACCTTGGAGGCCTCCAAGGTGTAGAGTAAGGCTTGCTGGCCCTTCACCTCTTGGAGATCCTCCTTGACAACAACCCCCATCGACTGCAGCAAATTCTGCATACTTTTCTGGAGCCTGGACACGTCATGTTGCAGCTGTATAGAACCTTAATTAAGCCACACTTGGAGTATAGTGTTCAATTCTGGTTGCCACATTACCAGAAGGATGTGGAGGCTTTAGAGAGGGTGCAGAAGAGATTTACCAGGATGTTGCCTGGTATGGAGGGCATTAGATATGAGCAGGGGTTGAATAAACTCGGTTTGTTCTCACTGGAACGACGGAGGTTGAGGGGCGACCCGATAGAGGTCTACAAAATTATGAGGGGCATAGACAGAGTGGATAGTCAGAGACTTTCCCAGGGTGGAGGGGTCAATTACTAGGGGGCATAGGTTTAAGGTGCGAGGGGCAAGGTTTAGAGTAGATGTATGAGGCAAGTTTTTTTACACAGAGGGTAGTGGGTGCCTGGAACTCGCTGCCGGATGAGGTGGTGGAAGCAGGGACAATAGTGACATTTAAGGGGCATCTTGACAAATACATGAATAGGATGGGAATAGAGGGATATGGACCCCGGAAATGTAGACAATTTTAGTTTAGACGGGCAGCATGGTCGGCGCAGGCTTGGAGGGCCGAAGGGCCTGTTCCTGTGCTGTACTTTTCTTTGTTCTTTGTTCATTACAGCTGAAATGTTGTCTTCTTCTGTGTCTTCTATCCTGATGTTTTCTTCAATCCACGATTCAGATTGTTGCACTTGATCTAAGCCAAAAAGGCCGTTGCACAGCTTGGCCTCCCAAACCCCGTAGTCAATCAAGAAGTGACTTTTCTGAGTGGCCCCCATAAAGGCCTTAGCAGTGGCTACCCATTTGAAAGTCCAGGAAGAAGTCCAACCTGCCAAGTAGGCGACATCCACATGTCATCACAAATGTAAACGTTTTGGTTTCTTGCTGGTGGAGGACACAATTAGGAGGGGCAGTGAATTCTGGTGAGCTGGCCTGTCAATCAGCAGAGCTGGAATGCAAATGCACCCAAAACTGATTCCTTTCCCAAGGGATTGTTGGGAAGCTCGAGCTGCCGTGCAAGTTTCCAGGCTGAACTGCAAAAGTTCATCACGCCGGCAGAAAGCAGGTTGGCACCGTCCAAGCTGCCCACTGTAGGCAGGAGCAGAGGATTCCGCACTTGGTTACGGAATTATTTCAACAGGTTAATGTGAAAATCACTGGAAATTGCAAAGTGGTTATTAAATTAGTAACTGATACAGCTCAGAGAGAATGATACCACTTACTTATTTTTCAGATCATTAAATCTCTTGTACATAGCATCGTCCTTCCACTTTGAGATATCGGCTGATTCTTCAGGGTTTGAATAAACCAGGTGGGAGCAGAGGTAAGGGTCAATACTTTCTGGGTTGAAGTTAATCTTTGCTGACCTTTTGTCAGATGTTTTTAAGTAGTAACAGAGCAGTGCGTAAGGGGAGACTAAAGAGTGAAGAAAAGATTGTAGTTATTTGAAATATTAAAGACAGTAAGGTGACAAAACTGAAAAAAGAAACACGTGACGGACTTTCCTGAATCCTTGGGCCTGACGGGAATAAACATTTGCTGAGGTTTTTCAATATATTAATTTGCATGTTTTATTTTACACTGAAGGCAGATATTTAACCCAAACCATGTTTAGTGGAACCTGAATAACAGACAGAAACAGGAGAAGCTGTGAACATTGTTGTGTTATGTAACTTGGAATAACACAAGCTGCCACTTGATGAGTTCGACTCTCTGCTAATCTAACTGTAGTAACTCAGTCTAACTGAACCAGCCTTGCTCTAAGCCACGTGCTGGGGTGTGGTGCTGAGGATACCAACCTGTCTCACTCTGTAGATGCTGGTCTGTGGAAAGAGGCGAGGTGTGAGTGCCTCATCCCTTTTATAATGAGATACCACCCCTGAGTGACCTGGCTGCTCATTGGTCGTGCCCTATTCTATGGGTTCATTAGCTGCATGTTTGCATATCATGACAAATAGCTTGCAGGATGGGAGGTGCAAATCCCAGGAGCTGACGGCTAAGAAAACAATCATGTTTAGGAAGTCTCTGCGCTGCATAAACCTCTCACTTTTACATTAGTCAACCTGATCTTCAAACCTTCTCACCGTGTCACTCAATCGCCTCTCCCACTGCACACATTTAATTGTCACTCGAATCCATTCACTGCATCCACTTCAATGGATTTCCCTGAACGTTTTATTCATTATTTGGTGATGTTTTGGGTGGGGAAGTAATGTCAGAGTTCTCGTCTTATCACAAACCTCGAATAAAAAATGTGCGTTTTGTGGCATTTGAAATGTTACTTAAGGTGAACAATTTGCTGAGATAAAAGTTGGCCCTCTTGTCAAACCTTGAAAGTTCCAATGAGACCAAAGAAATTGAATCAGAGTCCTGGAGACAGTCTCTAATTGGTAACCGCCAAGTTTACCTTCATTGATCCTGTCTATTCTCTTTCAAATCTCCTCTCAATATGTTGTGTGTAACTAACTGAATTATTATTAGCTTTTTCTTGTCCAGTTATGATCTTGAACCAACTAATCTGGCAGATAGTGTCCTGGTGGAATGTGACCCTTCAACAAGCAGTAATTGCCCATGGCCTCAGTTAGCATCAGGATGGGGATCCCATCCATAATCCTGACCAATCCTGGACTCAATGGGACAGAGGTGTGAAGGAAGCGGGATCCCCACCCCACACCCTCCACCTGATTAAACCCCTCCCACCTCCAAACCTGCTGCCGGATGAGGATATAAAATTCCACCCGACACCTTTCCCAGGACCAATGAAACCCGCCAATTTATATAAAATAGAAACGGACAGAAACTTACCCAGCAATACGTACTGTGAGAAGACCAAACTCACTAAAATAAAAATAAATACGCATTTTCATTTCATATCACATTTGGAAAAAACGTTTGAAATACTTGTTTCATATTATCAGTGTTAAAGGATCCATTACAAACTAAACTAATTTAATATACTTTTGATTACTCTCTGGTGTGAAAGTAAATTCTAACAATTGTAAGACAATTTAGATTTGTTGGGATTCCTCGTACCTTGGCCCACACTTAATGCCCCTCCCTACATCGATCTCTTCGATGATGATTTCACTTTCGGATAAATCAGCTCCAAGGTGGGAACACATTATGCGGGTTAACAGTTTGTGAAAATCTAGTCAGTCTGGATGTAAAAGGATGATTTCCTGAGTGAGTGTTGGCATTGCGGAAACCCAGCCATTGCCAGCACATACTGGGCAATCACAGGGATGGTGCCCGCACAGACAGCCACATTCTGGGTCAGATGTTAAACTGTTCCATTGTCTGCCTGTTACTGTGGATGTAAACAATCCCATGGCACTGTGTAAACAACAGTTACATAGACAGACAGAAGGTGAGAAACCAGAGACCTTCTGATGAAAACAATCGTCTGGTGATGTGGCCGTATTTACCGCTTCAGATCGTCTGAAATGAAAATAATCCAACACAAAATAGCCAATACTGACCAGTCAAGAGAAGCCCCTTCCCCATCCTGGAGCTGGGAATCTGCTCAGTCACTGGATTTCTGTCTGGTGCCTTTGAGAGTCCCAGCACGAGACTAAATAGAGGATCTGGAGAAGAAATCAGAGAACAGTGAGGAATTTGCAAAGAAACAATGGGTGGGATTTAATGGGGGTCACTGGGCTGGGACTTGGTGTGGGGGGAGGTGTGGAATTGAGCAGAACCTCTCCAGTTGGAGGCTGACCCCAGGAAAGGAGAAGTGGGTCAGGCAGGGGGCAGGAGGGTAGCGAGGTGGCAATGCCACATGGCAGCGAACGGAAGGTAATTTCACTCATTCAGAAGCTCATTAACTGTTATTTACATCCCTCTGACTGGAATTGAACGCAGCCTCTTGAATTGCTCGTGTGGTGCACGGGGATCTCGTACCTTCAGAAACCCAACTATTCAAATCTAACGGGTAACAGACAAGCTGTCAGACATTGAGGGGAATGTCAGACAAAGTGGAAGCTGCCTTTCATTGGAGCGCAGTCTTTCATTTGGAGCACAGAGATGGTCAATGTTAGTACAGAGGAGAGGGTCACATTTGACGGTCTGAGGGTCAGAGCTGGAAAGGAAAAGTTCAGCATTGAAAAGCTGAGGGACAATTACTGAACATTCCATCCAAGGCACCAGCCAATGAAATCCGAATATGGAAATTGTCCTCTATTATATTATGATGTGGAGATGCCGACGTTGGACTGGGGTGAGGGCAGTAAGAAGTATTACAACACCAGCTTTCGGAGCACTACTCCATCAGGTGAATGAAGAGGTAGGTTCCAGAAACATATATATAGACTGGAGAGAGGGATTGTCATGATATGCAGACCTGCACATAATGATATACAGGCAAGCAGCTAATGGACACAGAGAACAGGACATGACCAATAAGCAGGCAGGACACTCAGGGGTGGGATCTGACTATAAAAGACACGAGGCGCTCACACTCTGCCTCTTTCCACTGGTGAACAACTAGAGAGTCAGTCAAGGGTGTTGTTACAATCTCACACCTCCACCACGTGGCTAAGAGCTAGTCTGGTTCAGTCAGACAGAGTAACCACACTTAAGTTAGCAGAGAGTCGCACTCACAGAGAACTGTGCTAACTGTGCTATTAGTTCAATAAACCTGATTGAACTAACTTCAAGGTCTGGAGTATCTTTCTGATCTAAGCTGCATCCAGTTGCAGCCAGTGTTAGACTAGTGTACCTAACACGACATGATACCAGGAGACTACTAATGTAAGGTGGCTTACCTCAGTCCGTTCCGTGACGACCAGCAAATGTATCCCGGCACCATGGAGAAGATTTAGGCTCCTCACCAGCTCAGGACCCTCAGTAATCTCAGTGCCAATTGGCGGATATTCAAGCAAAAGTTTCTGCTGAGCATCCAAGCCTCAGACCTCGAGGGTGCGTCTGATGCAAGAAAGATCGCGCTTCTCCTCTCAACAGCGGGTGATCAAGCCATCGAACTCTTCAACTCGTTTAACTTCACCGAAGGCCAGGAGAAGACAAAGTTTCAGACCATCCTGAACTAGTTCGATAGTCATTGTGAAGTGAACACCATTGAAATCTTCGAGTGCTACATATTCAAACAACGTCTTCAAGGTAAAGATGAACCTTTCAATGCCTTCCTAACTAGCCTCCATCTGCTAGCGCTGTCCTGCAACTTTGGTGATATCGCTGATTCCATGATCAGAGACCAAATTGTGTTTGGAGTACACTCTGATCCTCTGAGAGAACAGCTCTTAAAAATCAAGCATATGACCCTGCCAGTCACGATTGAAACATGTACAGTGCATGAGCATGCAAAGAATTGGTATTCCCAGTACAAATCGGCTGAAAATGAGAAACGTGCCTCACACGAGGCAGTGAGTATGTAGGCCATCTCCCGGACGCAGCGCCTCAGTATTGAAGACAGCGGCAATCTCACGCGCTTTTCCCAGAGCCCCACGCATGCGCAATGCGAACGAGATAACGAAGCTCCGACACCCACACTGCGCAGGTGCAGACGTCTGCCGACCGCACTGCGCATGTGCGACGACGTACACCGTGTCACGACGCCGACGTCATGACGTGCCCGAACTGTGGCAACGGCCACTTAAAGGGACACTGCCCTGCAAGAGGCAGGCAATGTTTAAACTGCGGGAAGCCTGGATACTATGCAGCCTTGTGCAGGTCTGCACCACCAGTCAGGAACCAGCGTTCCCAATTCCGACAAAGGGACGTCCAGAATGTGCAACGACGATGACAGGATTCTGATCCTGGTAGTACAACGGATCCAGAGGATGAGTGCCTGGAATCCGCCTACCGAGTGGGCTTCATTACCACACATGATCATGCCACACCCAACTCATCTCGCATTCAGTCCATCCTCGCTGTGGATTCGGAGGACGAATGGCTGCGGTGATGTAGGTCAATCGCTGCTCCATCCAGATCAAGCTGGGCACAGGGGCTTCTGCCAACCTCCTCTCACAGGCAGACTTCAAATGCATCAAGAAGCCCCCTAAGGTCCTTCCAGCAGCCTGCAGGCTCCTGGACTATAACGGTAATGCCATCACGGCACTGGGGTCCTGCCACCTACTTGTCTCCAACCGGAGTACCCATGCACGGCTAAGGTTTGAAATTGTCAAGCCGGACAAGGCATCCCTACTGGGCGCGCATGCCTACAGAAAGCTAAACCTGGTGCAGCGGGTTTATTCAACAACATCCTCCAACGTGGATCTTCAAGCTGGCATTGACAACATCCTCGCCCAGAATCCAGATGTGTTTGACGGGATGGGCACTTTGCCATATCGGTACAAGATCCTACTGCGACCTGATGCCAAGCCAGTGGTCCATGCACCACGCCGGGTCCTGGCTCCGCTGAAGGAGAGCCTGAAGGAACAGCTCAAGGAGCTGCAGCAGCAGGGGATCATTTCCAGGGTAACGGAACCGACTGACTGGGTCAGCTCGATGGTGGTGGTTAAAAAACCCTCTGGAAACCTGTGCATCTGCATTGATCCCAGGGATCTCAACCACAATATAATGAGTGAACACTACCCCATTCTGAAGCAGGAGGAACTCACCAGTGAGATGGCACATGCACGGTTTTTCACGAAGTTAAAGATGCGTCACATAGATTCTGGCAAACCCAGCTGGATGAGTCCAGCAGAAGGCTCTGCACCTTCAACACAGCGTTTGGCAGGTACTGCTATAACCGTATGCCGTTCTGCATCGTCTCGGCATCGGAGATATTTCATAGCGTTATGGAGCAGATGGTGGAGGGCATCGAAGGCGTTCGTGTGTACATGGATGACGTCATCATATGGTCCATGACCCCTGAGGAGCATGTTTCCCGTCTCCAGCAGGTATTCCGCTGTGTCCATGCCAATGACCTGAAGCTGAATAGGGCCAAATGTTGCTTTGACATGTCGACACTCGAGTTCCTAGGAGACCAGATCTCTCAGCAGGTCGTGTGCCCCAACACAGACAAGGTCAAGGTCATCACAGCCGTGGTCCAAGGTTGGCATCGACCCGGAAGACAAGAAGGTGGTATGGCGCTTCCTGGGCATGGTCAATTTTCTGGACAAGTTCATCCCAAACATGGCCTCACACACCACGGCCCTACGAAACCTAGTGAAGCAGTCCACTGCCTTCGAGTGGAAGGCGGCCCATCAGGCAGAGTGGTTGGAGTTGAAAGCCAAGCTCACCACTGCACCCGTATTGGCATTTTTCAACCCAGACAGGGAAACGCAAATCTCGACAGATGTGAGCCAAGATGGCATTGGTTCGGTTCTGCTGCAACGCGATGACACAACCGGTAGGTACCGGTTGCCTACGATTCAAGGTCAATGATGCCCACTGAGCAAAGGTATGCACAAATTGAGAAGGAATGCCTGGGCCTTCTCACTGGCGTTCTCAAGTTTCACGACAATGTCTACGGCCTGCCGACATTCACAGTCGAGACGGATCACAGGCCCCTGGTCCACATTATCCACAATGACCTTAATGACATGACGCCTCGGTTGCAGCGCATCCTCCTCAAACACAGAAGGTACGACTTTGACGGTAGCATTGTGCATAGCACAATCGCTTCACAGCTCCAGGGTCCTAGGTTCGATTCCGGCTTGGGTCACTGACTGTGTGGAGTCTGCACATCCTCCCCGTGTGTGCGTGGGTTTCCTCCGGGTGCTCCGGTTTCCTCCCACAGTCCAAAGATGTGCAGGTTAGTGGATTGGCCATGATAAATTGCCCTTCGTGTCCAAAATTGCCCTTAGTGTTGGGTGGGGTTACTGGGCTATGGGGATAGGGTGGAGTTGTTGACCTTGGGTAGGGTGCTCTTTCCAAGAGCTCTTTCCAAGGTGCAGACTCGATGGGCTGAATGGCCTCCTTCTGTACTGTAAATTCTATACACGCCTGGCAAGGAGCTCATCATTGCTGATACACTGTCCCACTCCATCACTGTGCCCAGTGAACCACTGAACGTCATCCGGCACATTGAGTGACAGGTTGAGTCACAGGTGCAGCTGTGTGCTAGCACCCTCCCGGCATCTGATGAGAAGGTGATTCTATCCATGAGGAGACAGCTAAAGACCCCCTCTTGCAGCGTGTTATGCAACACCCAGCCAATGGCTGCCAAAAAGGGCAGTGCCCTCAATTTTTCAATGTAAAGGATGACCTGACGGTGTTTGATGGTATCCTCCTCAAACTGGACCGGATTGTAATTCCACTCAGTCTCCAGAGCTTGGTGCTCCATCAAATCCACGAGGGCCACCTGGGTGTGGAAAAGTGCAGACGCAGAGCCAGGCAGGCTGTCTACTGGCCCAGGATCAGCCAGGACATCGCGAACATGGTCCTTAACTGTGCAACCTGTCAATGCTTCCAGCCAGCCCAGAGTAAGGAGACACTTCAGCAGCATGAAATCGAAACACTCCGTGGGCCAAGGTTGGCATCGACCTCTTTCATGCAAATGGTCATGATTATGTTTTAATCATTGATTACTTTTCCAATTACCCTGAAGTCGCGAAGCTCTCAGACCTCACATCTCGGACCGTCATCAAGGCCTGTAAGGAGACGTTCTCCAGGTATGGTATCCCACTCACTGTCATGAGTGACAATGGCCCGTGCTTCAGCAGCCATGAATGGTCTCTGTTTGTCCAGTTGTATCAGTTCAAACACGTCACTTCCAGCCCACACTATCCGCAGTCAAACGGGAAGGTTGAGAAAGGGGGGAACATAGTGAAGCAGCTCATCTGCAAGGCCGCGGATTCTACATCTGACATTCACCTTGCACTGCCTGCGTACAGGGCGACCCCACTGTCCACTGGCATGTCACCGGCTCAACTCCTGATGGACAGGGACTTGCGAACGACACTTCCAGCCATACACGTGCCCAACCTGGATCACCTCCCAGTGCTGCAGAAGGTGCAGCAACTCTGAGACTGGTACAAACAGGGCTATGATGCTCATGCCACCGATTTGCCCGTGTTATCCCCGTCAGACGCTGTTCGGGTCAAGATCCCTGATGGAGGCTGGTCAGCTCCAGCTGTCGTTGTTCAACAGGCTTCCCCTCGCTCGTATGTTGTGCGCCTGGCTGATGCTTCTGTTCTGTGACGAAACAGACGGGCACTGCGCAATTCTGCCTGCCCGCCACCATATTCCTCTCCGTTTCCTTCTGTTGCTTTACCACCTCCTGATACCTCGACTCACGAGGCCACCAGTCAGACTTCTATCCCGCCTGTCAAGGCGCTGTCGTCCCCACCACCACCTCTCCGGCGGTTGACCAGGATCAGACGCAAGCCACAGAGACTGGACTTATGAACATTCGTTCTGTTTGCTATGTTCTGTGTTCTCGCATTAGACAGCTGTTTTCACATGTACATATGTTCACATCCACTGCATGTATATATGCTAATATTGGCCTATTCTTGTAAATACATTCACATATGTCATCCAAACATTAAAAAAAAGCGGAGATGTCATGATATGCAGGCACACACAATGATATATAGACAAGCAGCTAATGGACACAGAGAACAGGACATGACCAATAAGCAGGCAGGACACTCAGGGGTGGGATCTGACTATAAAAGACACGAGGCACTCACACTCCGCCTCTTTCCACTGATGAACATCTAGAGAGTCAGTCAAAGGTGTTGTTACAATCTCACACCACCAGCACGTGGCTCAGAGCTCGTCTGGTTCAGTCAGACAGAGTAACCACACTTAAGTTAGCAGAGAGCCCAGTCCCTGTGGGTCTGTAGTCCAGTGTGAACCAGATGGGATTTTAAAAAAAAGTTTTCATGGTCACCATTAGATGAGTTTCTAATTCCAGATTTATCAATTGTATTTAAATGTCCCCATTGGCTGCCATGGGGGGGGGGTTGAACTTCCAAAGCATTAGGCTGGATCTCTGGGGGGGGGGGGGTTGAACTTCCAAAGCATTAGGCTCGATCTCTGGATCATTATACAAGCGACATTGCCACTTTGCCACACCACCTCCCCCTCCACTGTCCCCTAATTGAATATATCTTCTGGGAGATCCCTCAGAATGGGCTGTTCAAAACATCTGAAAATGGAGACACATCTGCATTTACAGGTGAAAAGGAAACTTTACCACAATACAAAAAGTGAGAAAATGAGATTGACATCCAATCTAGTAAAAAAAATTCTTCAGTCACCTTGAAGCAGCGTGTGGCCTTGTTATTAGGTACGTATTGATGGGGTTTCTTTCATCCAGATACAAGTTGCTTTTGAGTTCTCACCTTTTTTAAGGTTCAGTAAACATTTTAAAAATTGTTTGCCAGTATTTCCGCATTTGTACCTGTTGCCACACAGGTCATTGTGAAGTATTAATGGGCTTCAAATTTACCAGTTCCTTTAACTGTTTGAAAAATTTGGCCTTCAGTCACGGGTTATTTCTTTGATCTATTAAAGACAGCATCAACAATCTTTCTGTGTTTTAATATTCGGGTTTTCCTTCGATCTTTCATCTAGTCGCATTTCTTTCTCACTCCGGAGATATTGGGTAATATGGAAACCTTGATTAGAATTCCTACAGTGCAGAAGGAGGCCATTCAGCCCATCGAGTCTGCATCGACCCTCTCACAGAGCTTCCTACCTGGGTCCACTACGCCCCATATCCCCTGTAACCCCACAACCCTGCTTCCACATTCCTGGAGACTAAGGGGCAATTCAGCGAGGCCAATCCACGTAACCTGCACATCTTTGGACGGTGGGAGGAAATCGCAGCACCCGTTCTATCTACAGTGTAAATTCCAAATGCCATGTAACAATTTGCTTTGACATGTGATTTTGGGAAATGTATGAGTGGGACAGGGTAGGGGATGTGAGGTGCTATGTCATGCCTTTCGAAGCTGCTGACAATTAATTGGATAATTTTCCACATTTTTCAAACATTCACCTTTGAGCTATGAATTTGCGCAACTTTGTGAACAAGTTCTTCTCTCAAGTGCAAATAAAAGAGAAATTAGGCCCCACAAAACATTCCAGCCAGCTGATCTTTACGGGTTTGTCGTGTGTTTCAGTGGCGGAGGCTCGGAGAGATTTATGTATTGGTGAGATACCTGTGACTCATCCTGACGACAGATTAAAGCAGTTTCTCGATATTCTGCAGCTGTATCACTAACTATTCTCTCTGCTTCATAGTATTTACACACAAGACACAGAAGGAAAGATCAGTTGTTAACAGTGTGATTGGGTGGCACAGTAGCACAGTGGTTAGCACTGTTGTTTCACAGCGCCAGGATCCCAGGTTCGATTCCCGGCTTGGGTCACTGTCTGTGCGGTGTCTGCACGTTCTCCCCGTGTCTGCGTGGGTTTCCTCCGGGTGCTCCGGTTTCCTCCCACAAGTCCCAAAAAAAGTGCTTGTTCAGTGAAATGGACATTCTGAATTCTTGCTCCTTGTACCCGAACAGGCGCTGGAGTGTGGCAACTAGGGGATTTTCACAGTAACTTCATTGTGGTGTTAATGTAAGCCTACTTGCGACAATAAAGATTATTATTATTTTTATTGATACTCAAATTGCAGACATGTACCACACGACATAAACTGTCTGAGGGCAACTTCTGCAGGAGCGTTATATAAAGTTGAGCTAAAAAGTATGAAAGTTCGTCAGATCAACAGCTGTTAAAATGTTAAAATAAAACTGCAAAATATTGAAGCAGGAACTGAGTCCTACCCTGGTCACGCCAGTAACAATTCCGACAGTGAAACTGCTCAGCTTTTACTTTTGCAATGATTTGGTTTGGCAATCGCAAATGGAAATAAGAAGGCTCATGTGTAACATTAGAAGAATCAATCATACTCACAGTATGTATGTAAGAAGTGACAGAATCCAGTCAAAATCTACTGTGTCTGATTCTCGGGACAGCAGTTCAGCGTCGCATGGATTGTTCAAATCTGCTGTGTTTGGTTCATTTATATAATTTTTCTCTTCTGACTCTTTTGTCCACGTACGTTCAAGGACCTAGTTCCGTCACGGTTTATTGTCTCCATTCTGTCTCGTTTCAACCAGTCGTTATCGTACACGTCCACTGCCCAGAATGGGGTGTAACCTTCCACCAGCCAACTGTCATATCACCCAAATATAAATTGTTAAAGGTTAACGGGATTAAGGGCATCCAAGTCAATCCAAGGTAAAAGTTACACATCCTGTTTATGGCTCCGCTCTGTCTAGCTTCAGACAATAATTATCTTGCCCCATTGTTACCCTCTTTTGTCTTGTGTGTGTCTGGGCAGAGGGTGGGAGTGGACCTTGGGATTAGGTAGCCTGGTGGATGGTTATTCAGTTATTTATCTTTCCTCCTTTTTATTAATAAATAGTTTGTTGGTGTTTTACTGATAAATCTGGTGTCTGGAACTCATTAGTGGGAGTCAAGGTGCTGGTTTACCCATGGTTACAAGAGAGTCCAAAGGTAGTGCTGTAGTTAGCCTCCGAAATGTCGACTGACAGATATGCAGGAGCTAGGAGGACTCATTGGGCAGCAGAGAACTTAGTGAAAGCGATTTTGATGGCTGTTGAGCATGCTTCAAGTGACCATGGCAGTACTGACTGTGTCCGTATAGCTGAGGAATTAGACAAGACTCTTGACTTCGACCTAGGTCCTGGTTACAAAGCGATGGTGAAGAGTTATAGTCGGGAGGAAGATTCAGACAACAGTCTTGATTTTGATCCCGAGTGTGACTGTGACGCGCTGATAGACAGTTGCACCCGTGTAGACTCGTCACCAAGTAAGCTTGGAACACTGACGAGCAATTCTTCCAGAGCTCGTCAAAGAGTTAGTAGCCTGGAGGAGGTGGGTGAAGCGGGCTTGTTAAAGGTAGTTTGTTACCGCTTCTTGAGTAAGCCCCATTTCCACTCCCTTCAGGTAGGCTGGCCCTGGAGGAAAGGAACGTGACTGCACAGCGTCAGTTAGTCAGGACGAGAACCGGAAGGAGTAAGCGAGCGGCTGGTCGACCCACATCCATTTGAAGGTTTACAGTGTCTCTTCGAGATAGCAGAGGTTGATAGCCAAGAAGGTGAAGTAGTTGGCCATCAATCCTTTTCGGAAGTTAAGGGGAAGGTGGTTAGCGAATCCTGTAGTTGTTCTACAAACACGGAGACCAGGAAAACCGAAGCTGGTTGTAGAGTCAGTGATGTCCCACACTCTGATTCTGAAAGTGGGGGTGCAGGTGGTAGTTACTAAAACTCCAATGAAGACATAAAAGTTGCCACCCTGGAATAGTGCCCATTGAGTCAATTAACTTTGAGAAGTCTGACTCCTCAGCAACTCATGTTGCTGAAGATGGCACGGTGAAGACCAAGAGAGAATGTATGGCCAGTTGGGTTGAAAAGGGTCTATTGGTTATCAGTGAATCCACTCCTACATTCAGCATTAATAACCCTACTTGTAGCGTGATTGTCAGAAATCCTCAAAGTTGGTGCAGAAGGTAATCGGACAGTCAGGAAGGCTCCTGAGGGTCAGCAAGAGATAGATCTAGGGCAGGTGCCAATGGAATATAGATTCCGTTAACTACCCCTGTTGTGACCTCGAACCATTTGGACCTCCAAAGCAGCCTCTGTCTCAACTACCACTACAGAGATTGGCTCAGATGGAAACTGAGGAGTGATGCATGCTGGACATGCTGCAGGAAACTGCAACTTTGTTGTGGCCTACGGAACGGCGAGGAGAGTGTGGGATGTCGACGGCATCGGAGGATGAATAGGTGTTGGCCGGCCTCGACATCTCCAAACTGTTAGATATTTGCATTTACAGAGACATTAAAAAAACAGAACGCAAGAGTTTTTGTCACAGTCATCATCGCAATTGTGTGTTGTGTTAGTATAACATGAATGCAAGTATTTATTTCTCCGTGTGTGCTCCAAGTTAAATTGGCCATTAATGCCGAAGCCGGGCAGGGGATTGTATTGTGGCTGGGTTAGACAGGCATGTGTGGGAGCTGTGTGTCTTGCGTACATCGTAATGAAACATATATGTCCAGATGTTTTATTCCTTTAGGGGGAGAGGTATATTTGGATATTGTCTGGATGTCCTGTGTTCCCTGTTAATGCCCCTCCTGTTCTGATCTCCATTCTTTAGGTTGGTTGCTGCAAAGTTACTGCAGCCTTTGGGATTTCTGTTTAAATGGGAGACTTTGAACACTGGGGGTAAACCTCTTTCAGATGGGCTGGTCTGAAAACACCCCCTTTACGCTCTGTGGCAGAATTTGTGATGTCGTTTAATAGACTTGGCAAGCAGTCAATCAGATTTTCAATGTTCTCCTATCTGCGCCTGTGGTTGGTGAAGTCACCTGATAGCCGGTGACAAGCGGTGATAGCTGGTTTAGCTCACTGAGCTAAATCGCTGGCTTTTAAAGCAGACCAAGCAGACCAGCAGCACGGTTCGATTCCCGTACCAGCCTCCCCGGACAGGCGCCGGAAAGACTAGGGGCTTTTCACAGTAACTTCATTGAAGCCTACTCGTGACAATAAGCGATTTTCATTTCATTTCATTTCAAGCTCTGCACTGATCTCAGCCCTCCAGGAATACCTCCATCCGCTCAGTGGGCAGCACGGCAGCACATTGGTTAGCACTGTTTCCTCACAACTCCAGGGTCCCAGGTTCAATTCCCAGCATGGGTCTGGGTCTCTGCCTGTGTGGAGTCTGCACGTTCTCCCCGTGTCTGCGTGGGTTTCCTCCGGGTGCTCCGGTTTCTTCCCACAAGTCCCGAAAGATGCACTGTTAGGTGAATTGGACATTCTGAATTCTCCCTCTGTGTACCTGAACAGGCGCCGGAATGTGGTGACTAGGGGCTTTTCACAGTAACTTCATTGCAGTGTTAATGTAGGCCTACTTTTGATAATAAAGATTATTATTATTATCTGATGCAGAAGGGTGGAATCGTATGACCGGGAATTCTTATGTGAGACGCCATTTGGTGGTCAAAGGATGGAATTGCGCCAACCTGAACCTCGTGAGTAAATCTATTTCACAGAAATGAAATGAAAATCGCTAATTGTCACAAGTAGGCTTCAAATGAAGTTACTGTGAAAAGCCCCTAGTCGCCACATTCCAGTGCCTGTTCAGGGAGGCTGTTATGGGAATTGAACCTGTGCTGCTGGCTTGCCTTGGTCTACTTTCAAAGCCAGCGATTTAGCCCTGTGCTAAACCAGCCCCAACCACAGTAGTGAAGACTCATCTCAGACCTACCCCTTGAATCCCTATTTTATTTTATTCCCCGCCGACCCTTACCTTGTGCCTGTCTTGTGTGTGTCTGGGTAGAGGGTGAGATGGAACTTTGAGATTAGCTAGTCTGGTGGATGGTTATCCTTTTATATCCTTATTTGTTCATCTTTTCCCCTTTTTATTAATAAATAGTTTGTTAATGTTTTACATGGTGTCTGTAACTCATTGGAGCAGTCAAGGGTTAAAGATCTTCAGGAAAAACAAATTATTGGTGAATTCACTACTGTTGGGACTCCGGGGTTGGGGTTGCTGTCACTCGCCCCACGTATCGTAGCAGCGGTGGTATGATCCAAGGTGTTCACCATGCCATACCTGGACTTAATCCTGCTGTCAGGTTACTTGACAACTGATGAGAACCATGTTGTGTTGTTGTAATATAAAGGCAGCAATCATTTGTTGATCAAACATGTTGTTGGTTCGTTTATTGAGACTCGCGACATTGGAACAGATATACACAGATAGAAATGTTGAAGGCATCAGCAGCAGAGCTGTGTGTGCTGTGCTCTACTCCAAAACAAAAGTGAAACGATGTCCAGATTTTATGACACACTGCCCTCCTCGTGACGTTATGCTGTTCGCCCTAAAAGGCAGAATGAAAATTGCCAGAATGTTTTTGGCAGAGAAAGTCAGTGCCTGACATATGTAGCAATCCATGGGCACTGGTTTGTCTATTCTGATGGTCTATCTGTGTCCTGTTGCTGTCAGTTTGTACCATCCCTCAGTGTTTGTCAATCCTCCATGTTTCTGATATTAAACTGCTCCAAAACTTAGATACCCACCTACCATTTATAAAGTAAATTGACATTTTTGCCTGTGTACAACTGTGCTCGCCTATTTATCACCTCAAAAAAGCTTTTGGGCGGGATTCTCCCGACAGGGGACTAAGTGCCGACGCCAGAGTGAAAACCGGAGTGTTTCACTCCGGCGTCGGAGGCCGCTCCTCGCCCCCTATTCTTCTACCCCCGGGGGGCGGGTCCTGGCGCCGCGTAAAAGTGGCGGCGTGTAAATTACGCGGTCGGCATCGTGTAAATTACGTCACTCGTGCATTCGCAGGTTGGCCGGCGCCAACCCGTGCATGCGTGGTTGCCGTCCTCCCCGCGGCCGCCCCACAAGAAATGGAGGAGTGATCTTGCGGGGTGGTGGGGGAATGGAGTGCGTCCTTCAGTGACGCCGGCCCGCCGATTGGTGGGCACCGATCGCGGGCCAGACTCCTCTTGAGCGCCCCCCCCCCCGGTGCTCGATCCCCCCTCCCACCCTCCCAACCCCCCCCCCCCCCCCACCCCCACAGGCCACCCCTGCAGCATTCCCGCGCTGTTCACGCCGGCAGCGGCCAGGTATGGTTGGAGCCGGCGGGAACACGTCGTATTGGGCAGGTTGCTCAGCCCATCCGGGCCGGAGAATCGGCACTCACCCGTTACAAACGGCGAGCAGCGATTCTCCGAGCAGCCTGCCGTAAATCTCAGCGCGCCGTTTGGGGGGGGGGGGGGGGGGGGGGGGGGGGGGAGGTGGGAGAATTGCAAATCGCGTGCGGGTGACGGGACTCTCCCGGCACCCCCACGATTCTCCCACCCGGCGTGGGGGGGGAGGGGGGGGGGGAGAATTGCCTCCTTTGTAGGGGTTCAAGTTAATATAAAACAAAGGGAATTAAAAATCCAAAACAAAATAACAGAAGATGTTCAATCCATGATATTGAATCTTATTTTATTTTACTTCTGTGTAAAAGACCCCGAGAGCAAACTTGGAGCATATGGGAATGCAGGGAAAATAAGACAGCTTTAACCAATCAAGCAGGATCACAATTTACTGCATACAGAGATGATTCTAAAATCACACATTGATCATTCTCAGATCGCTCTTTGATGGCACTGTATCTGTTTCCACTGGTAAATAGTTAAAGGATACTTCTCTGTGTGATTCTCTGCAATTCAATTTTTAGCCATAAAGCAGCTTAATGAAAAGTTACAGTTTAATGAAAATACAATGCAGCTAGGGTTATTTATGGGACATGTTTACGCTATCACGTTGAATTCTGATCAATACAATGATACCAGCATGTCACCAAATTCATCTTCATTTTACATTCTTTCATTTTTCATTAATTTTTTGAAGCAATATGTGACGACCAAATCTGTTCATTGCCATTGCATTAATGAGACCAATCGCAGCAGTGGCAATCTTCAGAAAAGACCAAATTAGCAGGGCAATCCTGATGGAAGGTTTGGTCATTGTCACAAACGTAATATTTATGGGGATCATTTGGGTCAACATATGAACCCTGCGCTCTCCCCTGGCACCAATTGCTTCCACTGTTTTGAGGGGTGGCAATTGTAACATTGGACCTTGGTTTGAGTGACCCGGTTATCGGTGAAGCTGTGGTTTGGGGTGATGGGAGATCCTCTGCAAAACAAAATGGAAATATGATTTAATCAAAATACTGGCATCTAAATCATCAAGAGATTCATTACGTTGTGCTCCACTCTCTGCTTCTCTTTGCCACTTACCACCCACTCTCCCCTACTTCCTCTCATTTTCTGTCATTTTGAGTGAGAGGGTGAATGAGAGAGTGAGTGAGTGTGTGTGTGAGTGAGGGTGTGAGAGAGTGAGTGAGTGAGTGTGTGTGTGTGTGAGTGAGAGGGTGAGTGTGAGGGTGAGTGAGTGTGTGTGTGTGAGTGAGGGTGAGCGAGTGAGTGAGTGTGTGTGTGTGAGTGAGAGGGTGAGTGAGAGGGTGAGTGAGTGTGTGTGTGAGTGAGGGTAAGTGAGGGTGAGTAAGAGGGTGAGTGAGAGGGTGAGTGCGAGGGTGAGTGAGAGGGTGAGTGAGAGGGTGAGTGAGTGTGTGTGTGAGTGTGAGGGTGAGTGAGAGGGTGAGTGAGAGGGTGAGTGAGAGGGTGAGTGAGTGTGTGGGTGAGTGTGAGGGTGAGTGTGAGGGTGAGTGAGAGGGTGAGTGAGAGGGTGAGTGAGAGGGTGAGTGTGAGGGTGAGTGTGAGGGTGAGTGTGAGGGTGAGTGTGAGGGTGAGTGAGAGGGTGAGTGAGAGGGTGAGTGAGAGGGTGAGTGTGAGGGTGAGTGTGAGGGTGAGTGTGAGGGTGAGTGAGAGGGTGAGTGAGAGGGTGAGTGCGAGGGAGAGAGTGAGTGAGAGAGTGAGTGTGTGTGTGAGTGAGAGAGTGAGTGTGAGGGTGAGTGAGAGGGTGAGTGTGTGTGTGTGAGTGAGGGTGAATGAGAGAGTGAGTGAGTGAGTGTGTGTGTGTGTGTGAGAGAGGGTGAGTGAGAGGGTGAGTGTGAGTGTGAGTGTGAGGGTGAGTGTGAGTGTGAGTGTGAGGGTGAGTGTGTGTGTGTGAGTGGGTGAGTGTGAGGGTGAGTGACAGGGTGAGTGAGAGGGTGAGTGAGTGCGAGGGTGAGTGCGAGGGTGAGTGTGAGGGTGAGTGTGAGGGTGAGTGAGAGGGTGAGTGAGAGGGTGAGTGAGAGGGTGAGTGTGAGGGTGAGTGTGAGGGTGAGTGTGAGTGTGAGGGTGAGTGTGAGGGTGAGTGTGAGGGTGAGTGAGAGGGTGAGTGAGAGAGTGAGTGTGTGTGTGAGTGAGAGAGTGAGTGTGAGGGTGAGTGAGAGGGTGAGTGTGTGTGTGTGAGTGAGGGTGAATGAGAGGGTGAGTGTGAGTGTGAGTGTGAGGGTGAGTGTGAGGGTGAGTGTGTGTATGTGAGTGGGTGAGTGTGAGGGTGAGTGTGAGGGTGAGTGTGAGTGAGAGAGAGTGTGAGGGTGAGTGTGAGGGTGAGTGTGAGGGTGAGTGTGAGGGTGAGTGTGAGTGTGAGTGTGAGGGTGAGTGAGAGGGTGAGTGTGAGGGTGAGGGTGAGGGTGAGTGTGAGGGTGAGTGAGAGGGTGAGTGTGTGTGTGTGAGTGAGGGTGAGTGAGAGAGTGAGTGAGTGTGTGTGTGTGAGTGTGAGGGTGAGTGTGAGGGTGAGTGAGTGTGTGTGTGTGGGTGAGTGTGTGGGTGAGTGTTAGGGTGAGTGTGAGGGTGAGTGTGAGGGTGAGTGTGAGGGTGAGTGAGTGTGTGTGTGTGAGGGTGAGTGTGAGGGTGAGTGTGAGGGTGAGTGTGAGGGGGAGTGTGAGGGTGAGTGAGAGGGTGAGTGAGAGGGTGAGTGTGAGGGTGAGTGTGAGGGTGAGTGAGAGGGTGAGTGAGAGGGTGAGTGAGTGAGTGAGTGAGTGTGAGTGTGAGTGTGAGTGTGAGTGAGAGGGTGAGTGTGAGGGTGAGTGTGAGGGTGAGTGTGAGGGTGAGTGAGAGGGTGAGTGAGAGGGTGAGTGTGAGGGTGAGTGAGTGTGTATGTGTGTGAGTGTGAGGGTGAGTGTGAGGTGAGTGTGAGGGTGAGTGTGAGTGAGAGGGTGAGTGAGATGGTGAGTGAGAGGGTGAGTGAGAGGGTGAGTGTGAGGGTGAGTGTGAGGGTGAGTGAGAGGGTGAGTGTGAGGGTGAGTGTGAGGGTGAGTGAGAGAGTGAGTGTGAGGGTGAGTGAGATGGTGAGTGTGAGGTTGAGTGTGAGGGTGAGTGAGAGGGTGAGTGTGAGTGTGAGTGTGAGTGAGAGAGTGAGTGTGAGTGTCAGGGTGAGTGAGAGGGTGAGTGTGAGGGTGAGTGAGAGGGTGAGGGTGAGGGTGAGGGTGAGTGAGAGGGTGAGTGTGAGTGTGAGTGAGAGAGTGAGTGTGAGTGTCAGGGTGAGTGTCAGGGTGAGTGTCAGGGTGAGGGTGTGTCAGGGTGAGTGAGAGGGTGACTATGAGTGTGAGTGTGAGTGTGAGTGAGAGAGTGAGTATGAGTGTCAGGGTGAGTGTCAGGGTGAGTGTCAGGGTGAGGGTGTGTCAGGGTGTGTGAGAGGGTGAGTGTGAGTGTGAGTGTGAGTGAGAGAGTGAGTGTGAGTGTCAGGGTGAGTGTGAGGGTGAGTGTGAGGGTGAGTGAGAGGGTGAGTGTGAGTGTGAGTGAGAGAGTGAGTGTGTGTGTGAGTGAGAGAGTGAGTGTGAGGGGGAGTGAGGGTGAGTGTGAGTGTGAGTGTCAGGGTGAGTGTCAGGGTGAGGGTGTGTCAGGGTGAGTGAGTGTGTGAGGGTAGGGTGGGGGGGGGCAGAGAGGAGTGTGGGGGGGGGGGATGCGGGGGAAGAGCTCCCGGAGGAAACCCTTGTAGTCAGGGGGAGGAAGTGTAAACTCTCCACAGAGAGACTCCCGAGGTTGAAATTTAACCCATGTCCCTGGCGCTGTAAGGCAGTAGTGCTAACCACTGTGCCACCATGTTCCTCTATTTGGCTCCACCACATCCAGATCGTCCTCGGCTCTGCCACCTCCACCTTCTCCTCTCCAGCAACACCGAGATTGGCCGTATAAGCATTGTGTGTCACGTGTGGGCCAGTTATGGTGAGCTCAGCCACATCCCTCCCTATTTTTTCTATTCCTTTACGGGATGTGGGGACGCTGACAAGTCCTAAATTTATTTCCCATCCCTTATTGCCCTTCAACTAAGTGGCTCTTAGCCATTACTGAGGGCAATTAAGAGTCCATCACATTGATATGGGGTGACATTTAGGCCAGAGCAGCATTTCTCTACCTTGCCTACTGACCTTCCTTTCCCTCTCCCAATCCCTATCCTTTTCAAAATGATGGGGGTGATGGAACAAATGTTTACATTTATGGATCAGCTTAGGGGCTGGTTTAGCACAGAGCTAAAGAGCTGGCTTTGAAAGCACACCAAGGCAAGCTAGCAGCACGGTTCATTTCCTGTACCAGCCTCCCTGAACAGGTGCCAGAATGTGGCAACTAGGGGCTTTTCACAGTAACTTCATTTGCTGTAAAGAAGGGTAAGATAGGGTTTGAGAGTAAACTTGCTCAGAATATAAAAACAGACAGTAAAAGTTTTTACAAATATATAAAACAAAAAAGAGTGGCTAAGGTAAATATTGGTCCTTTAGAGGATGAGAAGGGAGTTTTAATAATGGGAGATGAGGAAATGGCTGAGGAACTGAACAGGTTTTTTGGGTCGGTCTTCACAGTGGAAGACACAAATAACATGCCAGTGACTGATAGAAATGAGGCTATGACAGGTGAGGACCTTGAGAGGATTGTTATCACTAAGGAGGGAGTGATGGGCAAGCTAATGGGGCTAAAGGTAGACAAGTCTCCTGGCCCTGAGTGCTAAAAGAGATGGCTAGGGAAATTGCAGATGCACTAGGGATGATTTACCAAAATTCACTAGACTCTGGGGTGGTCCCGGTGGATTGGAAATTAGCAAACGTGATACCACTGTTTAAAAAAAGGAGGTAGGCAGAGAGCAGGAAATTATAGGCCAGTGAGCTTAACTTCGGTAGTAGGGAAGATGCTGGAATCGATCATCAAGGAAGAGATAGTGAGGCATCTGGATAGAAATTGTCCCATTGGGCAGACGCAGCATGGGTTCATAAAGGGCAAGTTGTGCCTAACAAATTTAGTGGAATTTTTTGAGGACATTACCAGTGCAGTAGATAACGGGGAGCCAATGGATGTGGTATATCTGGATTTCCAGAAAGCCTTTGACAAGGTGCCACACAAAAGGTTGCTGCATAAGATAAAGATGCATGGCATTAAGGGTAAAGTAGTAGCATGGATAGAGGATTGGTTAATTATTAGAAAGCAAAGAGTGGGGATTAATGGGTGTTTTTCTGGTTGGCGATCAGAAGCTAGTGGTGTCCCTCAGGGATCCGTGTTGGGCCCACAATTGTTCACAATTTACATAGATGATTTGGAGTTGGGGACCAAGGGCAATGTGTCCAAGTTTGCAGATGACACTAAGATGAGTGGTAAAGCGAAAAGTGCAGAGGATACTGGAAGTCTGCAGAGGGATTTGGATAGGTTAAGTGAATGGGCTAGGGTCTGGCAGATGGAATACCATGTTGATAAATGTGAGGTTATCCATTTTGGTAGGAATAACAGCAAACGGGATTATTATTTAAACAATAAAATATTATTTTTAATTCACCTGCCAATGCGACTAGCGAGTCTTTGTGAAATCCGATTAAGTAAACCAGAGTTAATCCCTCGACCTGAAGAAAATGCTTAACAGCTTCCAAAGTCATCGTGTTATATCACTATAAACCCGGCGTCTCTTTTTAATTTACGCTATAACCTAAATTCACCACCTAATGTTCCAAGTCCAGGACCTGAGCCTCCAATTAATGTTACAATACCCTGGTTTAGTGCTTGGCAGTTTCAGGCCCACCGACCCCGGAGTCCCAACACCAGTGGATTAATCAATAACTTATTCAGAATTTGTAGAATCTTTGGCCCCTTGACTGCTCAATAAGTTACAGACACCAGGTTTGTAAATTGAATACAATAACTGTTCATTTATAACAGAATCAAAGTTGAATCATGCAATAATTATAACAGAATAATGGACAGCTAATCTACAAGCCCCCCTTCTACTGTCCCACCATCTACCCAAACACACACAGGACAGATAAACAAGAGGGAGGGGGAAGGGATTAAGATGAAAAGAGAGAGCTCTTTCTTGTGATATTGGAGTCCTTGCTGCAGGCTGTCCTCCCAGGGGGCTTAGTGACTGAAGCCACCGGTGTTGTATTAGTGATGATCTTCTGGAAGCTGCATTCAGTCAGTACTCCCAGACAACAGGATTTTCTCTGGGAAGTCACTTTAACGTTTGTTAACCAGGGCTTTCACTCAAAGGAACGGCCTCAGGCTGTTTAATTCTTAAAACTCCCTTGGCTCACCTCAGCCGAGCTTTAGCCAGAGTTTTAAACTGAATTGGTTTCCTGTATCACCAGGATGACCTCTGGCTTTACTGAGGAGAGAACAGAGTTCCCATCCGGGTGTTCCAGAGCGGTTCTAACATTTCAGGGAGAGAAACACAAAGAGCTTTCTCCAGCTCTGAGTTCAAAACGAAACTAAAAGAGAAACCACAGTCACACAGAGAAAACCTCAACCAATCAGCAGCGGCTATTGTCAAGCCCCAGCAATTCCAGTCAGTCCATTGGCCAACAGCCAAGTCTATCAAAGTGTGTCAGCGCTGAACTTCCTGGAATCTGCTAATTTGAAATGTGAACAGCTTCCTGCCGACGGCTTTGCCCAGAGGTCACATGTCAGCCTTCAGTGTAACTAACACAGGCCTCTGCTCAAATTAACGGCAAACCTTTAAAAGGAGAAAACAATCAACAAACAATGGTTCAACAGGAGGATCCTTACAGTTGGGTTTTATATATAATAACTTACCAGAATCACCAATGTGAAGGAGGGATTTCAATCTGTTGATCAAAGGGTAAACTCCTTGATTGCATTTAGTTCCACTAAAATCATCTAGATCCAATGCCCAGACCATGGCACCTCCAAAGTTGTTACTTTTCAACCATTGAACCTACAGGTAAAGAGATATAAAATAAAATTTAAAAGTATGTACATTTTTTTAAAGTAAAATAAAATTGCCATAGTCCCAGATGACCACCGGCTGCTTTTCGCTTTGGAAGGGGGAGAGCTGACTCCTGGTGATTTAATAAGAAGACCACCACACCTCCGGCGAGGGGCAAGGTTGAGAAGGCGGAGCCTTCATGAATAACCTCAGCGGGGACGGGAATTGAAACCGCGCTGTTAGCCTTGCTCTGTGTCACAGGACACTGGGCTAAATCGCTGGCTTTGAAAGCCAGCAACACGGTTCAATTCCCGTAACAGCCTCCCCGAACAGGCGCCGGAATGTGGCGACTAGGGGCTTGTCACAGTAACTTCATTTGAAGCCTACTTGTGACAATAAGCTATTTTCATTTCATTTCAAGATGTCCAGCCAACTGATCAAAACCGCCCCCCATAGTGTTATCACCCCCATGAGATCCACGGGGATGGGCCGATCGATCTCCTCATGGGGCTCTGTGAGGAGCAGAAGCCCAACTGCAGGGCCCGTTAATTCCCCAAGATAAAAGTTGCCCCAAGAAGGGATTGGGGCCTGGACTGTTGCTTAGTTGCTGAATTTCCTAACAGTGTGTGGGAATTAACTACTTTTGACTCATCTTTAGGGGCTCCTCATTTACTAAAATATTAGGGATGAGGGTAAAACTAAACGACAGGCAGCATTGCTGGACGCTCGCCCACGGCTCCACCTCCACACGAAGGAGCGAGATCAGCACTGGTTCAAAAGTCCTGCTCTTCGTGGACTCAAATCTTTTGATGCGAGCGTGGAAGACTGGGTTCGGAATGCGGAGCGTACGCGCTATTTTTTCAGGGCGAACGCCATTACTGGGGGATCGCCAAAAGGTCATTCTTTTAACAGTTTGTGGATTCCCCACTTTCAGTATCATACAGAAGCGAATCTATCCTGCGGCCCCAGACTCCAAGCCTTTGATGTATTGGGAGACTCTAACAAACCACTATGACCCCAAGCTTTCGGTCATTGTCCAAACATATTGATTCAATACGGCCGAGAGAACCCCGGGAGGTTTGGTCACTGAGTTTCTGGCACACTTATGCAAATTGGCGGAACACTGCGACTATGGGCCATCCCTATTGGACATGCTATGGATTTGCCTTGTGTGTCGGGTTAATAACATCGGTGACCCAGCAGAAATTGCTGGCCCCTAAAAAGGGCCATCGAGATCTCTGTCTCATGGGAGATTGTGGTGAAGGAAGTCCATGAGGTACGCCAGAGCTGGAGGTGAATAGGGTAAGATGCCTCCCATTCAGACAAGCGATGCCTCCTTGGAAAAGAACCTCTGGGATCCAGTCCTTGCCCAAACACCATCCGGGCCTCTTCAGCCAGGCGGGAGATCGTCCCCTGAACCACTGGAGGAGGACTCACAGAGGAGGGGCACTTGTGACCGATGAAACCACAGAGACCAGAAACACTACGAAAATAAACGTGTCGCCTTGGTTAAGGGAGACGCCCGCCTAGAGCCAGGATCCTCCACCTAGCGCTGCCCGACAAAGGTGAGTGCCTGTAGTTGAATTGCAACCCACTCATAATGGAACTGGACATGGGGGCTGCGGCTTCAGTGATAGGGTGGCAGACGTAGGAAAGGATCGGGACAGGAATCCAGCACTTGAACTTGAGAGACACCGAGTTGAGGTTGGCACTGTACACGGGGAACCACTCACCACCGCGGGCTCAACAATGACAGGCAACCACCTTGAGAGAGAAAAATGCATTTTTGACGCAGAAGATATCATGTATTTAGGATAATGTGTGGACCGAGACGGCTTTCGCCCAGTAGAGGAGAAGGTGCGAGCATTAAGACGAGCTCATTGGCCAGAGAAGGTAACCAAATTGCCGTTGTTTTGGGGAATTGTGAATCATTACTGGAAATTTAATCCCAATGTGGTGACCATCGCTGCACAACTGCAGGCACTTTTGAAAAAACATCAGGAATGGGTATGAAGGGCACAGCAAGGAGAGGGGGTGTGGAGGGCACAGCAAGGAGAATGGGTATGAAGGGCACAGCAAGGAGAGCGGGTATGAAGGGCACAGCAAGGAGAATGGGTATGAAGGGCACAGCAAGGAGAGCGGGTATGAAGGGCACAGCAAGGAGAGCGGGTGTGGAGGGCACAGCAAGGAGAATGGGTGTGGAGGGCACAGCAAGGAGAGCGGGTATGAAGGGCACAGCAAGGAGAGCGGGTGTGGAGGGCACAGCGAGGAGAGCAGGTGTGGAGGGCACAGCGAGGAGAGCGGGTATGGAGGGCACAGCAAGGAGAGGGGGTGTGGAGGGCACAGCAAGGAGAGCGGGTGTGGAGGGCACAGCAAGGAGAGCAGGTGTGAAGGGCACAGCGAGGAGAGCGGGTGTGAAGGGCACAGCGAGGAGAGCGGGTATGGAGGGCACAGCAAGGAGAGCGGGTGTGGAGGGCACAGCAAGGAGAGCGGGTGTGGAGGGCACAGCAAGGAGAGCAGGTGTGAAGGGCACAGCGAGGAGAGCGGGTGTGGAGGTCACAGCGAGGAGAGCGGGTGTGGAGGGCACAGCAAGGAGAGCGGGTGTGGAGGCCTTCGCCAGGTGAAGCAGCGACTGTTGTCGTCAGGATTGTTGACCCACTACAACCCCTCAAAGCCCCTTTTGATCTTGTGTTGCCCCCCCCATATAGAATCGGGGTGGTGTTATCCCACTGCAGAGACGATGTAATGGAGAGACCGACAGCCTAAGCAGCACGCTGCCGTGTGCAGCAATGCTGAGATTGAAAAAGAATGGCTGCCCGTCGTTTTTGCAGTGAAGACATTTCACCCCTGTGTCCGGGCATCGTTTCACCATCAGAACAGACCGCAAGCCATTGCATGGATTGCTTAAAGAGGACAAGATGATTCTGCCAATAGCATCTGCCTGGCACAGCGTTGGGCCCTATTGTTAGTGGCATATGGGTACATGCTTGAGCATCACCCGGGCACCCAGGTTGTAAACACGGACCCGCTAAGCCAGCTCCCATTATCATCTTGCCCCCCGATCTCCACCTTACATGTGTCGGTCTCTGCCACACAAGTTCGCAATTGGAGACAGAAGGACCCAGTTGGCGGAGTTAGGCCGCATTGTCTTACACGGGGGCCAGCAAGGGAAACTGCCGAAGAAGCTGGGGGATTTTGAGATCAGGCAGCAAGAGCTCAGTGTGGCGAACGGCTCCTCCCGTCTGAGAGGGTAACAATAAGAATAATCTTTATTATTGTCACAAATAGCCTTACATTAACACCGCAATGAAGTTACTGTGAAAAGCCCCTAGATGCCACATTCCGGCGCCTGTTCAGGTACACAGAGGGAGAATTCAGAATGTCCAATTCACCTAACAAGCATAAGACATCGGGACTTGTGGGAGGAAACCAGAGCGCCCGGCGGAAACCACGCAGACACGGGGAGAACGTGCAGACTCCGCACAGACAGTGACCCAGCCGGGAATCGATCCCAGCTCTGTGAAGCAACAGTGCTAACCATTGTGCTACCATGCCGCCCGATTTGCGATGTGGGGCGGGGTGGAGGGACAGCCATGGGACTTCGCTATCCAGCCGCCCGCTCAAAATGCGTGATTCCCTCAAATTCCTTGCCATGCATACATCTGCATGGCGAAGGATACTGAATTGCTCTATGATTCACGCTCCCCAATCATGTGCAATTCAGCACTGGTGGGATTCACCACCAGCAGGGTCCTCTGATGGTGTGGGGGGGGTGACCACAATGGGAAACTCCATTGGCCGCCTGCCAGGACAGAGGATCGCACTGCCATGCCAGAAAACTGGTCTGCAGGGTGGAGAATTCCACCCATAGTCTCCCAAACAAAGAAACTTGCCCTTTCTCAAAATCTAAATACGCCACATCCACATCTCCCTTATTCATCCCCCCCCCCCCCCCCCCCCCCAGGCCCCCCCCCCCAGCGTTTGCGCTCTATTCCCGCTGGCAGCGGCCAGGTGTGGACGGCGCCGGCAGGAACCTGTCGTGTTGGGACGGACGCTGGGCCCATTCGGGCCGTTGAATCGCCACTCGCCTTTTGCAAACGGCGAGCGGCGATTCTCCGAGCGGCCAGGCGTGATTCTCGCCTCGCTGGTTTGGTGGTGGGGGGGGGGGGGGGGTGTGGGGTGGGGGGAGGGGGTGGGGGGGGGGGGTGGCGTGGAAGAATCACGTGTGGGTGTCGGGGCGGCGTGGCAGGACCCGCAGGGCGACCCGGCGATTCTCCCACTCGGCATGGGGTGGGGGGGGGGGGGCGGGGGGGGGGGCAGAATTCTGCCCAGGATTTCCCTTTCAGAAATCCTCGTTGACGTTGTCTCATCTCGGTGGTATTTTCTAAGTGCCTGTTATCACATCCTTTATAATCCACTCTCGCATTTTCACTACAACTGATGTTAGACTAACCGGCCTATAAATCCCTGTTTTCTCCCTTCCTCTTTTGTAAATAGAAGGGTTACATATTCCACCCTGCAATCTGATACAACACAATCAGCGTGATTTTCATAGAAAAAGAACATCATTAATTAACCAGTTTCTGAGCTGCTGACTGCAAAAGCTCCATTGATTTATCTTTCTTGATAAAATTATCTTATTGTGTAATTAACTGTTAAGATGAATACTTGTAGCATATGTGTGAAATTACACAGTTAAATTCCAAACTCTTACTTTGGTTGTGAAGCTCTGCTGGTCGTCATATCCAATCCATTGATTACCCTTGAATGCATAAGAAACCTTCTGATCTTCAATGTATTGAACAGTAGCATTTTTCAAAAAAGGACAGACCTGTCGAACAATATCAATAAGTACAGATAACGTAGCAGACAAATCAATCCTGTTCCTCTTGCTTCATCAGCTCTCATTGTTAATTAATCAACTGCACCAGACAAATGTTGAAATGTATCAGCTCTTATCTTCTAAAAAGTAAACTGGTTTTACAAAATCTTTCCAAAGACACGATAAATATTTAATGGGGCTGGTTTAGCACAGGGCTAAATCGCTGGCTTTGAAAGCAGACCAAGGCAG
This sequence comes from Scyliorhinus canicula, assembly GCF_902713615.1. Lineage (NCBI taxonomy): Eukaryota > Metazoa > Chordata > Chondrichthyes > Carcharhiniformes > Scyliorhinidae > Scyliorhinus > Scyliorhinus canicula. Next base: position 143,922,755 of record NC_052160.1, read on the forward strand.
GCCAGCAGCACGGTTCAATTCCCGTACTAGCCTCCCCGAACAGGCGCTGGAATGTGGCGACTAGGGGCTTTTCACAGTAGCTTCATTTGAAGCCTACTTGTGACAATAAACGATTTTTAAAAAAAACATTTTTTTTTAATGGGTGTTGGTTTATCTTTTAAATGATGACAGGCTGAATCAATTATGATGCGATAGGGGATCAATCACTTCAACAAATCTTTCCAATGGCCTTTGGTGTCGGCCTTTTAAATGGTTGTGGCTTTGGTTTATGCCAATAAATAAGGACTGGGATTCTCCCTTCCGGGGATAAAGTCCTCACGCCGGCGGAAAAACCAATGCCAACCACTCCGGATTCAATGGGCCCCCAGGTGAAGGATTCTCACCTGTCTCAGGGGCTAGGTGGACGCCGGAGCATTTTGCGCCACCCCAGCCGGCGGAGATGGGACGGCACGAGTTCGCGCATGCGCAGAACCGCCGGCATGATTCCGTGCATGTGCAGACTGGCCGATGTATTTTGGCGCATGCGCGGGGGGGGGGGTTCTCTTCTCCACGCCGGCCAAGGCAGAGCCCTACAAGGGCCGACGCGGAAGGAAGAAGTGCCCCCACGGAACAAGCCCGCCCGCAAATCGGTGGGCCCCGATCGCGGGCCAGGCCACCGTGGCGCCCCCACCCCTAACCGGGGTCGGGTCCCCCCACGCACCCCCCCACCGAGGACCTCCCCCACAGACTTACCTGCCACGTCCCGCAATGTGGGACCATACATAACCCATGCCGGCTGGACTGGTCAAAAATGGACGGCCGCTCGCCCATCGGGGCCTGGAGAATCACCGGGGGGGGTTATTAGATTCCATGGTGAAACGTGGGCTATTTTTCTGATTTTTCATACATTCAAGATAATCTTTGGAGAGCTTACCATGAAATGACTAACATTTGCAGCACGATTACCTCATAGTAGGCCCAGAATCCAGCCTCTCGGGTGAATTGTCCAGGTTTCCCAGGGCCAGATACTGGGGCACCAACACCTGTCTGCGAAGAGCTAAGGGTGAAGCTACGTCCATATGTTGGAAACCCAACAATCAGTTTCTCTGCCGGAGCACCCTTACCTCTCCAGTAGTTCATAGCGTAGTTCTGCAAGATAATTTAGCTTGATATCTTTATTAACATTTAGCTAACTTGAAAAAAACATATTACTTGCTGGTAAAATATTAGGCAAAGAATGAAAATAGCCCAATATAGCTGCCAAAGATGTACTTACAACGTTATAATAAATAAATTGGCCTTGATCGCCAGAGCCACGATACAGGGGGCTATTGTGTCCAGTGACTGTCTCCCAGGATCCATGAAAATCATACGCCATCACAGAGATAAAGTCTAGATATCTGTTAAATAAGTTATCGCATGGAGCATTACATTTCAAAAATGTTTTAATTGTTAATTATAATAATCATGGTGAGTTATTACCGAGTCTGTGATTCCAATACAAGAACATTGATTCCCTGTCAAAGCTCTAGGTTTGCAACCTATTGGCTATTGGGGCCATAGCTATTCTTGATAATGTAGGCAGCAATTTAACTTTAAAAGAAGAGTCTGTTCCAGGCAGGGATTAGCGAGGTCTTTTCCAGCAACTCCACCATCTAGTGGCACTTTGTTGGGTTTCTTTGAGCCTTGGCAGGAAGCAGCCTGACCAGACTCCACTCAGAGGTTGCATTTCCTGCACTGAGGAGCTTCAGAGCTCCAGAGCTTGGCCCAGTCACAACGGGTTATGGATGAGGGCATTATTGACACTGCCCAGGCACTGGCTGACCCACGTCAATCCCGGAAAGAGGTGGCACAGTGACTACGTCAGGTGGCACAGTCCCTGAGCCCATGGCCGTGAGCATGCAGACGCTGGTTGAGATGAGAGTGGGCCTCCAGGACGGGCAAGGCTCGTCCCAAGGAGTATTCTGGGGTCCATCGGGGACCCCAAGGGAAGAGAAGGTGATGGGGACCGTGCAGGTGACTCCCGCAGAAGAGGTGCTGGAACATCGTAGCACCTCGGATACCCTTCTCTCGTCTCACAGGTGCATCGTCTGTGCAGTGGACAGAACAGGGTGGCAATGGGCAGAACAAGGTGGCAATGGGCAGAACAGGGTGGCAATGGGCAGAACAGGGTGCCAGCACATTACTTGAGATACCCGAGCAACTGCCAGACCCATCCAAGCCCAGTCACTCTGGAGGACGGCCGCCAAAGGGTACCCAGGTTACAGGGCCGGAATCGCAGCAAACCCACCATTGATATACCAACGGCGGATCCACTTAAACAGAGCGTTATGGCCCTTAAGGTTAGAATGGTAGACACCAGTTAAGATGGCACGGGCGCGGCACACAGGATATTGTTAGGGTTTAGGACACAGACCATTATCGTGATGGTCACATGTTCTTTGAAAATTAAAAAGCTGCGCACAAATGTTCCAACCTGCCTCGGTGCTCTGTCAGAAGGGTGTGAGGAATGGGCTGGCTTGATATGGCTGCGGAGGGGGCACTGGGAGGGGGCAAGATGGGTGTATGGTGGATGTGTTCACTAGCCAGGACCCCCAGGTCGAACCTTGCCCATCACCCTGGTACTCTGCCACTCCCTTCCGCCCAACCCAATCTCCGCATCCCATCCCCAACCCTGCACCCTGAGGGTTCAGTGGGAGCGTGTGAAGGAATGGCCAGCTCGCATGCAGGGATCACCCAGGAGAATGGTGGAAAGTGCTACCCTGGGCAGGAATCAGACATTGTCAAATGATGGGAAGCACCTGAGGATATCGCAGAGCGGATGGTCATCATCCTCCATCCCAGGGACCAGACTCACTGTTACCACCAACCCGGGGGCCATACCACATGTGGTTGCAGGGGCGGGGTGCAGGACGGCTGGACATGGGAGAGGGTGGTCAGCCAGGGGTGGCGGGGGGTAGGTGGATTGGGATGAAGGTGACGCCAACCATGCCCAGCAGTCAGTGAACGTGGAGGGCATTAGACTGTCCCATGCGCACCGCTCATGTCGCACCCATCGTGTGGCCTCCTGTGCCTGCCCGAGCCTGATGCCCGGCCCATCCTGGCCCTTCTCCTCATCGGACTAGGCCTGGAATTCATCCCCCTCCTCCATTTCATCACCCTTCTGCTGCACGAGGAAGATGCAGCAGGCCACCACGATGTGCGAGACCCTCCTCACACTTTACCGGAAGTCCTGCCCAGAGCGGTCAAGGCACCTGAACGGCATCTTCAGGACAGCGATTCAGCACTTGATCATGGCACTGGTCGTGGCATGGGCATCTTTGTAGCGGGTCTCCGCGTGGGTATGTGGCCTCCGGATTGGTATCATCAGCCACGACAGCAATGGATAACCCCTGTCACCCAGGGGTAAACCCCTCACCCGGGGGTGCACAGTCAATTGTGCCAGGATGAAGGAAGCATGCACAGCTGCCCGGGTATTGGGCGCAGATGTGAACAGTGTGAAGCTCATGGTCACACACTAGCTGCATGCTCATTGAGTGGAACCACTTTCAGTTTGTGACGATCGCCTATTATGGGCCGGTGCTCATAGGAGGACACACATCCCGTCAATCACCCCCTGGACCTGTGGTGCAATCACATGCATGAGTGCACTTAGTGCTTAGAATGAACTTACCACCTTTTGAAGTGGCAATGTTTGCAAACGTTGGGGTTTCACCACTTCGGCCTCTGAACTGTTAAGGGGGGTCAATGAATCAAAGCTGCAGATGGTTTGTAGAAGCTGTCAATCACTGGCCACTGCTAGAAAGCTATGAATGGCTTGCAGCTAATGGATCTGTGGGAACCAGATGCAGATCACAGCTGTTTTCCATCCAGGAATGGACATGTGGAGCTTCAAGGTAAGTGTTACAGCTGTAATTCTTCTTACTGCCCCAGTCTGGACTGCTTTCTAGCGTCTGTGGAGGGGTCCGTGTGTGGGGTGAGGGTCCGTGGGGACCTTTTCCTTTCGGCAGATGCGCCTGTGTGGAGGTCCCCCTATTACAGGGGTCCCGAACAGTCTTCCTATTACAGGGGTCCCTGGGGCGAGTGCTTCAGGTCACCCCCATATTTGGGGAGGGGGGCTGCTCTGAAGTGCGGGACCGAGTTACGGTGGGGCAGGGTCTTCGGGGCTGATTTAGGGTGCGGGGTGTGAGGGTTAATGGCTGTGGAACTTTGCTATTGGGCCACCCAATAGTTAGCGGCCCAGTAAGAGGATTCCATTGAATTACTTCCCACTCTGCGCTCCCAGGGAGATTGTAAACCAATTGCAATTCAGATCCTGTAGGAGAACATCGGGCTGGATTCTCCGTTCCTACGGCTCAGTGTCGACGCCAGCATGGCACCCGTGCTGTTTTACGACCGGAAAATCGCCATGAACCCCTTACCAATTCTGATATCGGTGAGGGGCTAGCATCAGCACCGGGTGAAACGCCCATGCATCACGCAGAGAATTGCCAGGTTCCAGGCCGAGCATGTCGGCAGCAGGCGTGCCGTACAACATGGCGCCAGCCACGCGAGTAACCTAACCTGCAAACCTCTGGCTGTCCCCCCAGCCCTTGCAGAAGCCAGCGGCTCGGATCCTGGTCGGGTGTGGTGGTCCTGGACACAGTTCGCAGCCGTCACACTGAGTTGCCGAACCCTGGGCCACATGTGTCTCGCGCCATTGGGAACTCGACCTCCCGGGGGTGAAGCATCACGGGTGGACTGGCTGATGATGTGTCAACGCCGTTGAAATGGTGCGTGTCACGATGACGGCAGTTTGGAGGGGGAGGAGCTTGCCGGACCAGCTGCTAACCGGCTCTGGCCCCGATTTGGTCGCGAAAATCCATTCTCCACCGATTGCCAATCACGATTTTGGCGTTGTGCTACGGAGAATCCAACCCATATTCTCTCAAATGGAGAACCCAGCCCCACGTCTTTTATCTCGCACAGATCCTTCAAAATTGACAGAGGAAGGAGGAGTGTTGAGAACTCTGAGGATCTGCCATTGCATGACTAATGCTCACCCTCCTCAAGCACAACTGCACACGGGTTAGTGGGTGACTGTGGGTGCAGTACACTCCAAACAACACGGGTTAGTGGGTGATTGTGGGTGCAGTACACTCCAAACAACACGGGTTAGTGGGTGATTGTGGGTGCAGTACACTCCAAACAACACAGGTTAGTGGGTGATTGTGGGTGCAGTACACTCCAAACAACACGGGTTAGTGGGTGATTGTGGGTGCAGTACACTCCAAACAACACAGGTTAGTGGGTGACTGTGGGTGCAGTACACTCCAAACAACACGGGTTAGTGGGTGATTGTGGGTGCAGTACACTCCAAACAACACGGGTTAGTGGGTGATTGTGGGTGCAGTACACTCCAAACAACACAGGTTAGTGGGTGATTGTGGGTGCAGTACACTCCAAACAACACGGGTTAGTGGGTGATTGTGGGTGCAGTACACTCCAAACAACACGGGTTAGTGGGTGATTGTGGGTGCAGTACACTCCAAACAACGCGGTGGAAAAGGCTGAAAATAGGAATGTTCAGTCACGATGATATAACTCCCAATATTTGGAAATATTCTTTGAAATCAGTTCTCGCAACACACATCTGATATTTCCAGGGTGGCAGCTTTGCAATTTAACCATTAAAACACTTTCAATCCTGCCCATCTCATTGAACAATGCTTCCTCATTGTGTTTTTGCTTTTTGGTCTCTGGGTAGTTACCTGTGTGCTGACTCTTCAGGCAAAAATCCAGGGTTCAATCTCCAACTGGTTGGCGATATAAATGTTTAAATTACATATACAACACCTTCTGGAAGGTTTCACTCACACCAAGGTCAAACCTGGAATTGGACAGGTTTTCGAGCCGTGAGCAACTTTTGAGATTTTAACCCTGCTTCTGACACTGAACCCATGCCCCTTCAACAGTTAAAATTCTCCCCTTTGTGGACAACGTCATTGAGGGACATTGTTGCCTCCCAGCCTGTACTACAGGAAGTAACAAAACGGGACAGTTATTCAGCTCTCGATTGTATGGTATTCAGTGAGGAATACTAAAAAAGAAGAAATTGATTTCAAGAGGACTCAAAAACAGCTTCTTCCCCACTGTCACCAGACTCCTAAATGACCCTCTTATTGACTGACCTCATTAACACTACACCCATGTATGCTTCATCCGATGCCAATGCTTATGTAGTTACATTGTATATCTTGTGTTGCCCTATTATGTATTCTCATGTATTTTCTTGTCTTTTCTTGAATTTTGTTTAATTCCCTTTTCTTCCATGTACTGAATGATCTGTTGAGCTGCTTGCAGAAAAATACTTTTCACTGTACCTCGGTACACGTGACAATAAACAAATCCAATCCAAGCCTGCACCATGAATGGCTGTAAGGAAGAGTTCTATCGCCACATTTTTTAAATTAACATCCTCCGAATCGTTAACAAGATGAATTTAACTTCCACTGGTTTATTTGCAACAGATTTAATAATAGCATTTTCCAAAAGTTGCGAAATTAAACCTTTACACAAGTTGAACTTACTTTGAAACCTCAGCAACCTCATATGCAGCGTCAATGATGTTTTTACCAGCAGCAACAGCAGCGGTTAGCAGGAGTCTGGCCTGCCCAGAAGACTGGGCCTCTGCTCGAAAAGCCTCTTGTAATTCCTGCAAACATATTTTGATGTGAAATGATCATTGACATTCTTCAGAACACCATTTGTGTAGTGACAGCTCATGTTGGCAGTGTCCAATTGTTGGGCATTCTGTCCTTCTTAATCTGTTGTAATTTGATTTGTATATATAGGACTTAATGTCCTGTGTACTTCACAGACACCTAGTGGAATGACTAAGCTATGCGTTTACAGAGCTATATAGAGTCCTACAGCACAGAAATAGGCCCTTCAGCCCACCATGTCTATGCTGACCATCAAATACCAATATATACTAATCCCATTTACCAGCACTTGGTCTATAGCATACAGCTGAGGGAACTATCTAAATATGCCAGGGCACATCTTCAGTAATGTCCTTCAGCCATTTTCAGAAGGATGTCGTCATTACTGATATTCGGGAAGCATTCGTGGTTATCGGGCCTCTAAAACTCATTTGCTCTTGTTTCGTTGCACCCTCCCATTTCCCCCCCCCCCCCCCCCCCAGTGTGTAAATCTTTTAGCAAAACTAAAATAATGTCCTCAAAGAATGAGATGCAATTTGTAGCTGAATTAGTTACAAAGGAGTATTCCTGTAATATTCTGATGTAATGTTAGATTAAAGATGATAATTTTGGAACTTTCACCTTGACCAAGGTTGTGAAACGGTTTTTGTCGCTGGCTGGACTGCCTCGTGAAGCCGGATACTCCCAGTCCAGGTCTAAACCATCAAATCTATACTTGCGCAGGAAGGTGATTGCAGAGCTGATGAATGTAGTTCGGGTTTGCTTCGTGGCGACCATGTTACTGAACCTACTCAACAGGGGGGCAGGTTGAAAATGGAGAAAAGATTAAATTCACGAAGCTATACCTGAGAGCCAATGGAGTACTTGTGACCAGTACTGTTCCTGTGAATACTTGGCAAGCTCATGCTCAACTCTACTCAAAATCACTCAATGACTGCATTACAAAAAAATAGAATGAGTTGTGAAAGCTTCAATCAGAAATGCTGCCCCGCCATTTCGACATTTCTAGCACTGCACCAAACATTCCGCCAAAATAATTTTCTACTTAAGTGTACATAATGATTGGTTGCTTATGGGCCCTTGCTGAGAGTTGCCCTCCCTCTCTCGGGGTCTTCTTTAATCTTCCTGTCCATAACCTTCTTGCTGTTGCTGCTTTAAGGGCACTGCCACTTTGAAGATATGGGGCGGCATTCTCCGTCCCACCATACCCGGCCAATGGGGTTTCCCATTGTGGGCACCCCCACACTCTCAGCAAATCCGCAGGCATGAGTGCGCTGCTGGCGAAACGGAGAATCTCACCGTCAGAGAAGCCCACCCAGGGCCACTTTACGAGCATTGCCACTTTAAATATATGACCTCTTTCCGGGTGTTGCCGCTTTAAGACTTTGCTGTCATCTTACCACCCACACAAGCTGTGGTTGAATCACAGGATTTAAGAAACACTGAAGAAGTGTGAGGGGGAAAGATCGCTATAAAACAGGACAGATGATTCTCCCGCTCCCACCCTATGGGTCACTGACATCGGGTACATAGAATTCCAGATGATAGAAAGTTTGTCATTTTTCATAGTGCCCCATGGGTTTCGAGTTTAATTCCTGTTGCAGTGGCCCCAGTTTGCCTGACTCTACATTTCTCTGCACTGACACGAGCAATCTCATTAGAAGCCTGGAACTTGGTTAGCTGGCTGTTTGGTGCCATATTTATATTTCATATTTGAAAGTTGCCAACTTAATTTTACTAGTTAACGGCAGAAATGCTGTCATTGCTATTTCTTAACTCTCTGGAGTTTGTGACCGAAACTATTTTGCAGAATCAAAACTATCGTCGATATTACCTAGCCGAACCAAAGTTCCAACCTCCAATAGCCAGAAGTGTTTTCAGATTATTATTCCTGTTGAGAAAAAAAACAATGATTTTCAATTTTGCAGTAAGCTCAGGGCATGTTACATGAACAATGACTTCCTCTCTCATATGAAGAAAGCACAATTATGACATTAGTTACTTGGTTCCAAAGTTCCTGGGCTGGAATTTCAGTGGCTAAGTGCCGGCTCAAATGGAGAATTTGCGGGCATTTTTCACCCTGGAAACCAGCGGTGAACCCTCACCAGTCCCCGGCTCCCGCGCTAAAACAGCCGGAGAATGGCCGGGTCCCTGGCCGCGCGTGCTCACGGCGATGACTTGCAGCGGTCGCACCGTACAACATGGCGGCAGCCGTGCGTGGACCCGAACCGCCATGGTCGATCCCCTGGCCACCCCCCCCAGCCCGCGTGGAAGACACCACCCCCCACCCCAGCCAGCGGCACAGATCCCGGCCGAGTGCGGCAGCGCTGGACACAGTCCGCAGTTGCCACGCCAGGTTCCCGACCGCTCAGACCACACGTCCCCTGCTCGGTCGGGAACTCGGCCCATCGGGGGTAGAGCATTGCGGGAGGGCTTTCCGATGACGCGCCAATGGCGTTGCAACAGCAGCGTGATGCGATTACGCCACTCCCAAAGGGGCACAGCATGGCTGACTGGGGTCAAACCGGCGTCAGCCCCGATATCGGCGTCGGGCAACAGAGAATCCTGCCCCATAAGTAACTTAACATGAGATGAATTGTAAAAGATTAATTGTGAAATGGATTTTTAAACTGTAACAAACAGAGCTCAGAGGGAATAATATAACTTACTTTGTCTTCAGATTATTGAATTTCACATACATGGCGGGATCATTCCATTCGAAGGTGGTCAGTTTGTTGTTCGTCATGCTGGCAAAGGCATAAATCAGGTGGGTACACAGGTGGGGGTCAACATTTGTTGGGGTGAATTTGCCACCTTCTGGCCTGTACTGAGCCCAGTTTGTGTAGTAACAAACCAGTTTGTAGGAGGAGCCTGAAGTATGAAGAAAAACACAAGATGGCAAAAAATCCACAACATTCCAGACTATCAGTCAATCCCGCTCATCTAAGGTCTTCATTGGAGTATTTGGTCCAATTACTTTAATTTGTGCTGAGGAACAGTGAGCCGGAGTCTCTGTTCCTGAGACTAAGGGTTGACGCCGGGGTAGAATTCGGGGACTTTAACAACAGCAAAACTGGCGCCGCACCAGGGTCGATTCAGCGACTGTTTAGGGGCAGCATCGGTACCACGTGGAACACAATCGATTCCAATGGGAAACAGTGCGGGAGTCACCTGGTCCATGATTGACAGTCGGGAGGCTGACAAGCTCCAGCCGCACACACACATTACACTCCCTACACACACTCATCCCAGCCGCACACACACATTACACTCCCCACACACACTCATCCCAGCCGCACACACACATTACACCCCCCACACACACCCATCCCAGCCCCACACACACATTACACCCCCCACACACACCCATCCCAGCCTCACACACACATTACACTCCCTACACACACTCATCCCAGCCACACACACACATTACACTCCCCACACACACTCATCCCAGCCTCACACACACATTACACTCCCTACACACACTCATCCCAGCCGCGCACACACATTACACTCCCCACACACACTCATCCCAGCCGCACACACATATTACACTCCCTACACACACTCATCCCAGCCACACACACACATTACACTCCCCACACACACTCATCCCAGCCGCACACACACATTACACTTCCCACACACACTCATCCCAGCCGCACACACACATTACACTCCCCGCACACACTCACCCAGCCGCACACACACATTACACTCCCCACACACACTCATCCCAGTCGCACACACACATTACACTCCCCACACACACTCATCCCAGCCGCCCACACACATTACACTCCCTACACACACTCATCCCAGCCACACACACACATTACACTCCCTACACACACTCATCCCAGCCGCACACACACATTACACTCCCCGCACACACTCATCCCAGCCGCACACACACATTACACTCCCCACACACACACATTACACTCCCTACACACACTCATCCCAGCTGCACACACACATTACACTCCCCACACACACTTATCCCAGCCGCACACACACATTACACTCCCCACACACACTCATCCCAGCCAACAAGATGGCACTGTCTCTGCTGGAGCGTGCCCGTAGAGCTGATAGGTCAGCTGGGGCCAGCGGGCACTTTGTGGGGTGCCCTGGTTTTCAGCAACTTTAATCTTTAAACCAAATCCAATTTCTAAAATTGCCCTTCTGGGATTTGAACACATGTTCGATTGGATTAATACCCCAGTAAAATAACCACACATTGTGGGCAGCACGGTAGCATGGTGGTTGTTGGGTTACGGGTATAGGGTGGGTACGTGGGTTTGAGTAGGGTGATCATTGCTCGGCACAACATCGAGGGCCGAAGGGCCTGTTCTGTGCTGTACTGTTCTATGTTCTATGTAATTAGCATTCCCAGGACCAATGAAATATATCACTTTATATAAACTGAAATGTACATTGACTTACCCAGTGGTATGTGCAGAAAGATGAAACACACTAAAATAACAAAAAACACATGATCAAATTCATGCCACAAAATATCTGCAGAACTTTAGTGTTAAAGATTACAAATAAATCAAAATTAATATTTCAGCATGATTATTATGAGATAAATCTATTTTCTAAGACTCAAATCTGAAGTTAATTGCTTTATTGTGTAACCTATTGCTATGTCTTTGATTTTGATTTATTTTGGTCTTTCGCACTTTGTGCGATATGGAGATGCCGGCGTTGGACTGGGGTGAGCACAGTAAGAAGTCTTACACCAGGTTAAAGTCCAACAGGTTTGTTTCAAACACTAGCTTTCGGAGCACTGCTCCTTCCTCAGGTGAACCGGCACTTTGTGTCGGTTAACAGTTTGTGAAACTCTAGTCAGTCTGGATGTAAAAGGATAATTACCTGAGTGGGTGTTGGCATTGCGGAAACCCAGCCAGTGCCAGCACATACTGGGCAATCACAGGGATGGTGCCCGCACAGACAGCCACATTCTGGGTCAGATGTTAAACTGTTCCATTGTCTGCCTGTTACTGTGGATGTAAACAATCCCATGGCACTGTGTAAACAACAGCCACATGAACAGACAGAAGGTGAGAAACCAGTGACCTTCTGATGAAAACAATCGTCTGGTGATGTGGCCGTATTTACCGCTTCAGATCGTCTGAAATGGAAATAATCCAACACAAAATAGCCAATACTGACCAGTCAAGAGAAGCCCCTTCCCCATCCTGGAGCTGGGAATCTGCTCAGTCACTGGATTTCTGTTCAGTCGTATCACTGATTACAAAAACACACTTAAGAAAGAACCTGTAGAAAAAAAATCATAGTAATTTTCATGGAAATAACCGCTAAAATCTATTAAAGCCATTGAATTTGGGTGAACTCTTTTCAGGTTATTGTATCTCATACGTTGGTCTCGATGAAAGCTCCGTATGCAGCAGCTTCGGTTTGTACTGAGTTGAATATTTCACGCCCTTTTATAGATTGATCCACATATTAACACATCCCACACATTCTTGCACTTTGTGAATAATAGTATTGTGCAAAATTTGTGTTGAAAGACAAATGCATGTGACTTCTGTGTTGCAATGTATTTTGGCTCTCAATTCTGTGGTATTGCATGATCTATTGTAATAATTTGTTAACCCATCTAATGGTTAGCTTGGTATCATTGCAGATGAGATGTAATGTGCCGGTAATGTTCAATGTTTGGAATGTTTAATGATAAATTGCTGCTGGAAATAACACACAATTCTCACAGTTGTTACAATCCTTGGCCAGGCGCCGTGACGGGAGCTGGGCGCCGTGACGGGAGCTGGGCGCTGGGACGTGGGCCGGGCGCTGGGATGTGGGCCGGGCGCTGGGACGTGGGCCGGGCGCTGGGATGTGGGCCGGGCGCTGGGATGTGGGCTGGACGCTGGGATGTGGGCTGGGCGCTGGGATGTGGGCTGGGGGCTGGGACGTGGGCTGGGCGCTGGGATGTGGGCTGGGCGCTGGGACGTGGGCTGGGCGCTGGGATGTGGGCTGGACGCTGGGATGTGGGCTGGGCGCTGGGACGTGGGCTGGACGCTGGGATGTGGGCCGGGTGCTGGGATGTGGGCTGGGCGCTGGGACGTGGGCTGGGCGCTGGGATGTGGGCCGGGCGCTGGGATGTGGGCTGGGCGCTGGGACGTGGGCTGGGCGCTGGGATGTGGGCTGGACGCTGGGATGTGGGCTGGACGCTGGGATGTGGGCTGGGCGCTGGGATGTGGGCCGGGCGCTGGGATGTGGGCTGGGCGCTGGGATGTGGGCCGGGCGCTGGGATGTGGGCTGGGCGCTGGGATGTGGGCCGGGCGCTGGGACGTGGGCTGGGCGCTGGGATGTGGGCTGGGCGCTGGGATGGGGCTGGGCGCTGGGATGTGGGCCGGGCGCTGGGACGTGGGCCGGGCGCTGGGATGTGGGCCGGGCGCTGGGATGTGGGCCGGGCGCTGGGACGTGGGCTGGGCGCTGGGATGTGGGCTGGGCGCTGGGATGTGGGCTGGGATGTGGGCCGGGCGCTGGGATGTGGGCCGGGCGCTGGGATGTGGGCCGGGCGCTGGGATGTGGGCTGGGCGCTGGGACGTGGGCTGGGCGCTGGGCGCTGGGATGTGGGCCGGGCGCTGGGATGTGGGCGCTGGGCGCTGGGATGTGGGCGCTGGGCGCTGGGATGTGGGCGCTGGGCGCTGGGACGTGGGCTGGGCGCTGGGATGTGGGCTGGGCGCTGGGACGTGGGTGGCGCGTGGGATGTGGGCCGGGCGCTGGGATGTGGGCGGGCGCTGGGACGTGGGCTGGGCGCTGGGATGTGGGATGGGCGCTGGGAGGGGCGGGGCTGGGACGTGGCTGGGCGCTGGGACGTGGGCCTGGGCAGGGGATGTGGGGCCGGGCGCTGGGACGTGGGCTGGGCGCTGGGATGTGGGCTGGGCGCTGGGATGTGGGCGCTGGGATGTGGGCGGGCGCGGGATGTGGGCGCGGGATGTGGGCGGGCGATGGGATGTGGGCTGGGCGATGGGATGTGGGCCGGGCTGGGATGTGGGCCGGGCGCTGGGAAGTGGGCTGGGCGCTGGGCGCTGGGATGTGGGCCGGGGCGGCTGGGATGTGGGCTGGGCGCTGGGATGTGGGCTGGCGCTGGGATGTGGGCCGGAGCGTGGGATGTGGGCTGGGCGATGGGATGTGGGCGGGCGAGGGATGGGCGGGCGGGCGATGGGATGTGGGCTGGGCGTGGGATGTGGGCTGGGCGCTGGGATGTGGGGTGGGCGCTGGGACGTGGGGCGGGAGCTGGGATGTGGGGTGGGCGCTGGGACGTGGGCTGGGGCGGGCGCTGGGACGTGGGCTGGGCGCTGGGACGTGGGCTGGGCGCTGGGACGTGGGGTGGGCGCTGGGACGTGGGCTGGGCGCTGGGCGCTGGGACGTGGGCTGGGCGCTGGGCGCTGGGACGTGGGCTGGGCGCTGGGCGCTGGGACGGGGCTGGGCGCTGGGATGTGGGCTGGGCGCTGGGCGCTGGGATGTGGGCTGGGACGTGGGCTGGGCGCTGGGCGCTGGGATGTGGGCTGGGCGCTGGGATGTGGGCCGGGCGCTGGGATGTGGGCCGGGCGCTGGGATGTGGGCGCGGGATGTGGGGCCGGGCGCTGGGATGTGGGCGCTGGGATGTGGGCCGGGCGCTGGGACGTGGGCGCTGGGCGCTGGGATGTGGGCTGGGCGCTGGGATGTGGGCGCTGGGATGTGGGCTGGGCGCTGGGATGTGGGCGCTGGGATGTGGGCTGGGCGCTGGGATGTGGGCCGGGCGCTGGGACGTGGGCAGGGCGCTGGGACGTGGGCCGGGCGCTGGGATGTGGGCCGGGCGCTGGGATGTGGCTACGGGCGCTGGGATGTGGGGGACGGGCGCTGGGATGTGGGCTGGGCGCTGGGATGTGGGCGGGCGCTGGGATGTGGGCCGGGCGCTGGGATGTGGGCCGGGCGCTGGGATGTGGGCTGGGCGCTGGGACGTGGGCCGGGCGCTGGGCGCTGGGATGTGGGCTGGGCGCTGGGACGTGGGCTGGGAGCTGGGACGTGGGCTGGGCGCTGGGATGTGGGCTGGGCGCTGGGATGTGGGCTGGGCGCTGGGACGTGGGCTGGGCGCTGGGATGTGGGCTGGGCGCTGGGATGTGGGCTGGGCGCTGGGACGTGGGCTGGGCGCTGGGACGTGGGCTGGGCGCTGGGATGTGGGCTGGGCGCTGGGATGTGGGCTGGGCGCTGGATGTGGGCTGGGCGCTGGGACGTGGGCTGGGCGCTGGGATGTGGGCCGGGCGCTGGGACGTGGGGCCTGGGCGCTGGGATGTGGCCGGGCGCTGGGATGTGGGCTGGGCGCTGGGATGTGGGCTGGGCGCTGGGACGTGGGCCGGGCGCTGGGACGTGGGCCGGGCGCTGGGACGTGGGCCGGGCGCTGGGATGTGGGCCGGGCGCTGGGATGTGGGCTGGGACGTGGGCTGGGCGCTGGGATGTGGCCTGGGACGTGGGCTGGGCGCTGGGATGTGGGCCGGGCGCTGGGATGTGGGCTGGGACGTGGGCTGGGCGCTGGGATGTGGGCTGGGATGTGGGGCCGGGCGCTGGGATGTGGGCCGGGCGCTGGGATGTGGGCCGGGCGCTGGGATGTGGGCTGGGCGCTGGGATGTGGGCCGGGCGCTGGGACGTGGGCCGGGCGCTGGGATGTGGGCCGGGCGCTGGGATGTGGGCCGGGCGCTGGGATGTGGCGCTGGGATGTGGGCTGGGCGCTGGGCCGGGCGCTGGGACGTGGGCTGGGCGCTGGACGTGGGCTGGGCGCTGGGACGTGGGCGGGCGCTGGGGCGTGGGCTGGGCGCTGGGATGTGGGCCGGGCGTGGGATGTGGGCCGGGCGCTGGGATGTGGGAGGGGCGGGGATGTGGGTGGGCGCGTGGGACGTGGCGCGTGGAGTGGGCCGGGCGCTGGGGCGTGGGCCGGGCGCTGGGATGTGGGCCGGGCGCTGGGATGTGGGCCGGGCGCTGGGATGTGGGCTGGGTGCTGGGACTTGGGCTGGGCGCTGGGATGTGGGCTGGGCGCTGGGATGTGGGCCGGGCGCTGGGGCGTGGGCGGGCGCTGGGATGTGGGCCGGGCGCTGGGATGTGGGCTGGGTGCTGGGACTTGGGCTGGGCGCTGGGATGTGGGCCGGGCGCTGGGGCGTGGGCTGGGCGCTGGGATGTGGGCCGGGCGCTGGGATGTGGGCCGGACGCTGGGATGTGGGCCGGATGCTGGGCGCTGGGACGTGGGCTGGGCGCTGGGACGTGGGCTGGGATGTGGGCCGGGCGCTGGGATGTGGGCCGGGCGCTGGGATGTGGGCCGGGCGCTGGGACGTGGGCTGGGCGCTGGGCGCTGGGATGTGGCCGGGCGCTGGGACGTGGGCCGGGCGCTGGGCGCTGGGATGTGGGCCGGGCGCTGGGATGTGGGCTGGGCGCTGGGACGTGGGCCGGGCGCTGGGCGCTGGGATGTGGGCTGGGCGCTGGGATGTGGGCCGGGCGCTGGGATGTGGGCCGGGCGCTGGGATGTGGGCTGGGCGCTGGGACGTGGGCTGGTGCTGGGACGTGGGCTGGGCGCTGGGATGTGGGCCGGGCGCTGGGCGCTGGGATGTGGGCTGGGCGCTGGGACGTGGGCCGGGCGCTGGGCGCTGGGATGTGGGCTGGGCGCTGGGATGTGGGCTGGGCGCTGGGACTGGGCTGGGCGCTGGATGTGGGCTGGGCGCTGGGATGTGGGCTGGGCGCTGGGATGTGGGCTGGGCGCTGGGGATGTGGGCCGGGCGCTGGGATGTGGGCTGGGCGCTGGGACGTGGGCTGGGCGCTGGGATGTGGGCTGGGCGCTGGGACGTGGGCTCGGCGCTGGGATGTGGGCTGGGCGCTGGGATGTGGGCGCTGGGGCGTGGGCCGGGACGCTGGGACGTGGGCCGGGCGCTGGGACGTGGGCTGGGCGCTGGGATGTGGGCTGGGCGCTGGGAGGTGAGCTGGGCGCTGGGCGCTGGGACGTGGGCCGGGCGATGGGATGTGGGGCCGGGCGTGGGATGTTGGGCCGGGCGCTGGATGTGGGCCGGGCGCTGGGATGTGGGCTGGGCGCTGGGACGTGGGCTGGGCGCTGGGACGTGGGCGCTGGGCGCTGGGACGTGGGCCGGGCGCTGGGACGTGGGGCGGGCGCTGGGACGTGGGCGCTGGGCGCTGGGACGTGGGCGCTGGGCGCTGGATGTGGGCCGGGCGCTGGGACTGGGCTGGCTGCTGGGATGTGGGCGGCGCTGGGATGTGGGCTGGGCGCTGGGATGTGGGCTGGGCGCTGGGATGTGGGCTGGGCGCTGGGATGTGGGCTGGGCGCTGGGATGTGGCTGGGCTGGGATGTGGGTGGGCGCTGGGATGTGGGCTGGGCGCTGGGATGTGGGCTGGCGCTGGGATGTGGGCTGGGCGCTGTGATGTGGGCCGGCGCTGGGATGTGGGCCGGGCGCTGGGATGTGGCTGGGCGCTGGGATGTGGGCTGGGGTGGCGCTGGGATGTGGCTGGGCGCTGGGATGTGGGCTGGGCGCTGGATGGGGCTGGGGCTGGGGTTGGGCTGGGCGCTGGGACGTGGGCTGGGCGCTGGGATGTGGGCCGGGCGCTGGGATGTGGGCTGGGGCGCTGGGATGTGGGCTGGGACGTGGGCCGGGCGCTGGGACGTGGGCCGGGCGCTGGGATGTGGGCCGGCGCTGGGACTGGGGCGGGCGCTGGGACGTGGGGCGGGGCTGGGATGTGGGGCGGGCGCTGGGATGTGGGCTGGGCGCTGGGACGTGGCCGGGCCTGGGATGTGGGCTGGCGCTGGGACCCGGGCGCTGGGATGTGGGCTGGGCGCTGGGACGTGGGGCGGGCGCTGGACGTGGGCCGCGCTGGATGTGGGCTGGCGCTGGGACGTGGGCTTGGCGCTGGGCTGGATGTGGGCTGGCGCTGGATTGGGCCGGGCGCTGGGCGCTGGGATGTGGGCCGCGCTGGGATGTGGGCTGGGCGCTGGGACGTGGGCGCTGGGACGTGGGCCGGGCGCTGGGATGTGGGCTGGGCGCTGGGACGTGGGCTGGGATGTGGGCTGGGCGCTGGGACGTGGGCCGGGCTCTGGGATGTGCTGGGGCTGGTG
The DNA here is from genome assembly GCF_902713615.1 of Scyliorhinus canicula. Classification (NCBI taxonomy): domain Eukaryota; kingdom Metazoa; phylum Chordata; class Chondrichthyes; order Carcharhiniformes; family Scyliorhinidae; genus Scyliorhinus; species Scyliorhinus canicula. The sequence continues at coordinate 143,940,563 of NC_052160.1, forward strand.
TGGGCTGGGCGCTGGGACGGCGGGCGCTGGATGTGGGCTGGGCTGGGATGTGGGCCGGCGCTGGGACGTGGGCTGGGCGCTGGATGTGGGCCGGGCGCTGGGCGCTGGGACGTGGGCTGGCCTGGGACGTGGGCTGGGCGCTGGGACGTGGGCCGGGCGCTGGGACGTGGGGCGGGCGCTGGGACGTGGGCTGGGCGCTGGGATGTGGGCCGGGTGCTGGGACGTGGGCTGGGCGCTGGGACGTGGGCTGGCGCTGGGACGTGGGCTGGGCGCTGGGACGTGGGGCGGGCGCTGGGACGTGGGCTGGGCGCTGGGCGCTGGATGTGGGCTGGGCGCTGGGCTGGGATGTGGGCTGGGCGCTGGGATGTGGGCCGGGCGCTGGGACGTGGGCTGGGATGTGGGCTGGGCGCTAGGACGTGGGCCGGGCGCTGGGATGTGGGCTGGGCGCTGGGATGTGGGCTGGGCGCTGGGATGTGGGCTGGGCGCTGGGATGTGGGCTGGGCGCTGGGATGTGGGCTGGGGCGCTGGGATGTGGGCCGGGCGCTGGGATGTGGGCTGGGCGCTGGGATGTGGGCTGGGATGTGGGCCGGGCGCTGGATGTGGGCTGGGCGCTGGGATGTGGGCTGGGCGCTGGGATGTGGGCTGGGCGCTGGGATGTGGGCTGGGCGCTGGGATGTGTGCTGGGCGCTGGGATGTGGGCTGGGCGCTGGGATGTGGGCTGGGCGCTGGGATGTGGGCTGGGCGCTGGGATGTGGGCCGGGCGCTGGGATGTGGGCTGGGCGCTGGGATGTGGGCTGGGATGTGGGCCGGGCGCTGGGATGTGGGCTGGGCGCTGGGACGTGGGCCGGGCGCTGGGATGTGGGCTGGGCGCTGGGATGTGGGCTGGGCGCTGGGATGTGGGCCGGGCGCTGGGACGTGGGCTGGGCGCTGGGACGTGGGCTGGGCGCTGGGATGTGGGCTGGGCGCTGGGATGTGGGCTGGACGCTGGGATGTGGGCTGGACGCTGGGACGTGGGCTGGGCGCTGGGACGTGGGCGCTGGGACGTGGGGCGGGCGCTGGGACGTGGGGCGGGCGCTGGGACGTGGGGCGGTCGCTGGGACGTGGGCGCTGGGGCGTGGGCTGGGCGCTGGGATGTGGGGCGGGCGCTGGGACGTGGGCTGGGCGCTGGGACGTGGGCTGCGCGCTGAGACGTGGGCTGGGCGCTGGGACGTGGGCCGGGCGCTGGGATGTGGGCTGGGCGCTGGGATGTGGGCTGGGCGCTGGGATGTGGGAGATGTGGGGTTTTTTATTCAAAGTAGATAAAGGATGATATTCAAGACTTCTGATTTCAGAAAAAAGCCACAAAATCCTACCACATGACCACTACCATCTGGAAGGACAAGAGCAGCAGATACCTGGGAACCCCACCAAGTCACTCAGATACCTGGGTTCCCCTGCAAGTCACTCACCACCCTGATGTGGTAAGATATTGGCCGTTCCTTCACTATCGCCATGAAAACACCCTGGAACCCTCCCTTACAAAACAGTGGGTATTTCTGCACCTCAAGGACTGCAGTGGTTTGAGAAGGCAACACACCACCACCTTCTGAAGGGATTGGCAATAAATTCTGGCCTAACCAGCAACGCCTACATCCTGTAAATGAATTTTTTAAAAACCTCTAGGTTTTGAACAAACAAAAACAAAATTTCCGGTTGCAGTTCAGAAAGTTAAAACTGTTTATAATATGTAGCTTATACTGTAACATCCAGGGAAGAATGAGGTGCATGTGAATTAACAGGTGAACTGCGGTCAAACACACCAAGTAAATGACAGATGCAACCAAGACAGGGTCTGTGGATTTCTCAAGCACCCACCCAGAAGTCAGTGAACACCAAGTCAAACAATTGCATTAAAACTCTGTTTCTGGAGAGATTCCCACATTCACCTTCGACAATCTCGCCTGGAACTCTCTCCAAAGATCATTCCCTCTCAGATGGCTTAAACAATGGCTCACCTCACAGGGTTTCCATCTCGCCTTTCAAGATCCCTTCACCATGGATTCCTGAGCACACTCAAACATTAGCTTACAAACACATGATTTGATCTATGGCTGTGCCAAACAGAATTCCACAGCTCCTAAGAGGTACCATTTCCCCAAAGGCCCTCTTTACTTACAGTCTGCGCTACGTGGTCATTTAAGGTTTTAACTGAAACCTGATCCTATCCCTGTCTCTGTGACATTTTCAGGCTGACTTCCCAAAACTGATGGACTCAAGTTGTTAATTGACGCTGGAACTGAGATGCTCCAAAACATTCTGGTCAGCTGCTCGTTTATCAATGGCACAGACTTGGAGCAGCTCACAGATTGAAGAGTTTGACGTGTTGCTAGCACATGGCCCATCACATGAGATGCAAATTTAAAATTTAAATGGCAACAGTGTGATTGCCGTTTACATTGAAATGAGGCACCATGGGACACAAACCGCATGATATCAACATTTGCAGGAGCAGGTCATAAAGTTGTGTAACAAGTGTGTAATTTCATCATACAATAACGGACCTGCAACATCTATTGAAGTGTTGCAATGAGAATGTCCTTATCAGTGTGTGCAGCAGGATTGAGTCCTGCCCTGGGTCTCATTGGAACATGTTAGGGCTGCTGGGTGTAAGGTTACTCTGTTAATGATTTCACTTGCCAATCACAATTGTGACAAAGCTCCAGGGTCCCAGGTTCGATTCCCGGCTGGGTCACTGTCTGTGCGGAGTCTGCACGTCCTCCCCGTGTGTGCGTGGGTTTCCTCCGGGTGCTCCGGTTTCCTCCCACAGTCCAAAGATGCGCGGGTTAGGTGGATTGGCCATGCTAAATTGCTCGTAGTGTCCTAACATAAAAGTAAGGTTAAGGCGGGGGGGGGGGGGGGGTTGTTGGGGGTATAGGGTGGATACGTGGGTTTGAGTAGGGTGATCATGGCTCGGCACAACATCGAGGGCCGAAGGGCCTGTTCTGTGCTGTACTGTTCTATGTTCTAATTGGGAATCACACGGTTTTTATGAAAACGTGAGCAGAATTAACGTTGTTAGGGGCTGGTTTAGCACAGGGCTAACGAGCTGGCTTTGAAAGCAGGCCAGCAGCTCTGATTCAATTCCCGTACCGGCCTCCCCGAACAGGCGGCGGAATGTGGCGACTAGGGGGCTTTTCACAGTTCCTTCATTTGAGGCCTACTTGTGACAATAAGCGATTTTCATTTCATTTCATTCCCGGGATCCCAATGCAGTGTGACAGGTAGATCTGCTGTGTTTCATGTTATTGATTTTTACTAATGGCTGTACTGCGCATGTCCCAGATGTCACTGGATCCAGTCGGAACCCACCATTAAATTCCACTGAGCAATCAGTAGACGTTTGACTGTTCTCCTGAAAGCATCCAGTTGTGTAAAAAAGCAAAGTACTTAAGATTCCAGTGGTGTGAAATAAAAACAGAAGAATCTGGTGATGTTTTCTGCTCAGGCAGCACCTGTGGAGATGGAGTTATCCAGGGTATTTCTATCTGACCAGTGTTTGTGTGGGCAGCAGGTGAAAAGAGCGATTTTCATGTTTAACTTGAGCATGTTCACAGGTGGGATCTCAATGTGACATCCCCCAGATGTTAATAAATATGACTTCACAGGATCATTTGGGCTGAGTTTGATGTTTTGAGTGCTGAATTCAATGGTCCATCTGGCTTCATAAAATCAATTCGATTTCAGTGATTTGCTACAACTGAGCGGCTGACGAGGTCATTTCAGAGAGCGTTTAAGATTCAACCATATCACTGTGGTCGAGAGTCACATATTGTTCAGACCATGATAGTGGCACCGT